>NC_134689.1:43435514-43735514 GCF_050947455.1 Rhinoderma darwinii | reverse complement strand
TAGGATCCTATTGAGATCTTCACCAGCAGCTCTCTGCACAAGGGAGCCTATTGGTTTTATCTCTTCAATTTTGGGAGGATCAGCGCCGTCCAGTGGGATTTCCTTTTTTCTACCGAATATCTACAACTATATCCCTACATTAACACTTCCTGGACCCAAACTTTAGCAACCATTGAAACCCAGCTATCATTTGTGTAGCACAAGTTAATTAAAGAAGAGATCTGAGTGGTGGTGATGATGTTCCATGTACCTCTGATAAAACTGAGGGGTGAATTAGGCAAACAATATGTGTTGTAATGGAGACACAGGTGTTTTTACATTTATTTAACATTTTTAAAACACAATTAGGGTGGCTTTAATATAATTTAGGTACATTTAATAGTAATATATAAGTAAGAGTTGAAATAAATATATTAATTATCTCAAAAACATGTGTCAAAATGTCATTTTTCTGCAAGGTCTTTAGAACCAAATTAAATAAATAAAAATACATACATAAGTGCTAAAAAAAAAAAAATGGCAGCAAACAGGTTAAAAAGTACCCTCCATCCCTCTTTATAGTCAACTATTTTGTGTCCAAAATGGGTCATGCTGCATCAAAATACTCTAGCATAGATGTGATCACATAGTTGACTGAAAGCCATTGAAAAACCTATACGTCCCTAATATTCCTTGCTCCTTAGCACTCAGAGATAATCATTCTAGATAATATATGGAGTTCAAGTAATTTGATCTTTAAGTTCTAAAAAAAACAAACATTTGAGTAGAAGTACCCCCCCCCCCCGTGCCATTGTGTTGATTTCAAACAATAAAACAGGTGTAACATAAGCAGCGTATTTCTAGTTCTTCATGAATTGGCTTATTGTAAAATCCAGATGTTAAGTCCATTGTGATAAGCCAGCCATTCTCAGTAGACGCAACCAGTGCACTTACTGAATAAGATAAGAGATATACAACTTATACAATGCACAGGTCTTAGAGCTGGCTAATGACTTTACTAATACTCTCATAAAGCTCAATCACTTTGAGAGCTTCTAATAATGAATCTATTTTTTGATAGATGCAAAGTTGTAAACTCTGCTATATGACAATAAGAAGACAAGTGGGCTTGTAAATGGCCTCTAAGTGTAAGATAAACTCTGTCCTAAAAACCAAAAATGAAATATACATTTTTGGCTGATATACATTTTCTTTCTATAAACCCGGCTCAGATCAACGTATATACTGTGGATTGTGCGGTCCATGTCTAGTTTCTCACAATGCTGATATTGTATAGTCTATCCTCCTCATTTCCTTTGTTTTACTTGGTACCAGCACTCCACTCATTTGAAAAAATACCCAGCTGATTTTAATTCCAGAATGACCTCATAAGTGTTCCTGCTCTTGCTTGTGCTCTCAGTTAGCCACTGGGGGCGCATGGCAAGGTGAGCACATTCCATCTGTTCACATGTTGTGGTGCTGTATGGTGGTGTCTGTTGCTGTAGTGCTGCACTTGTGGGGGGACGTGGCCCAGAACCAAGGAGGCTTGGCACGGTCTGAAGCCATGGGTGCTTTTGGGCCCCTGGGTTGCTCCCTCTGCAGGAGCGGTGCTGCGGTGGCGGTAGCCGCCATGCGGTGCTGCAACCGCTAGAGTAGGGACCCACTTTAAAGAGGTCGCCGTGAAGTGGCAAGTGGGCTTATACAGTTTGATCAAAATGTTTACAAAGAACCTCATGTTCATGTTTCTAAATTATGCCTAGCGGCTCAGATCAACGTATATACTGTGGATTGTGCGGTCCATGTCTAGTTTCTCACAATGCTGATATTGTATAGTCTATCCTCCTCATTTCCTTTGTTTTACTTGGTACCAGCACTCCACGCATTTGAAAAAATACCTAGCTGATTTTAATTCCAGAATGACCTCATAAGTGTTCCTGCTCTTGCTTGTGCTCTCAGTTAGCCACTGGGGGTGCATGGCAAGGTGAGCGCATTCCATCTGTTCACATGTTGTGGTGCTGTATGGTGGTGTCTGTTGCTGTAGTGCTGCACTTGTGGGGGGACGTGGCCCAGAACCAAGGAGGCTTGGCACGGTCTGAAGGCATGGGTGCTTTTGGGCCCCTGGGTTGCTCCCTCTGCAAGAGTGGTGCTGCAGTGGCGGTAGCCGCCATGCGGTGCTGCAACCGCTAGAGTAGGGACCCACTTTAAAGAGGTCGCCGTGAAGTGGCAAATGGGCTTATACAGTTTGATCAAAATGTTTACAAAGAACCTCATGTTCATGTTTCTAAATTATGCCTAGTGGCTCAGATCAACGTATATACTGTGGATTGTGCGGTCCATGTCTAGTTTCTCACAATGCTGACTTTACTAATACTCTCATAAAGCTCAATCACTTTGAGAGCTTCTAATAATGAATCAATTTTTTGATAGATGCAAAGTTGTAAACTCTGCTATATGACAATAAGAAGACAAGTGGGCTTGTAAATGGCCTCTAAGTGTAAGATAAACTCTGTCCTAAAAACCAAAAATGAAATATACATTTTTGGCTGATATACATTTTCATTCTATAAACCCCTGTCTATATTAGAGTATATAGATGTCCACTATTAGGTTGACACACTGCTCAGTACTCTCCTCTATTAGCCAGAGAGCCACTGCAAAGAGAAGCTCAAACTCTGGTGGCAGACTTTGCTCAACCCTGTAATGATACATTTTCCCTGCAGTAACCACTGCAGAGGAAATGTGTGGCCCCATAGAGCTGTCTGGGAGTTGCACCAGCTAGACCCATGGGGGACAATAGGAAGTAGAGTTCCTGGGTACAGAGGAATCATACTTGTTTGATTTTGGTTAGGCCTCCATGCACACGACCGTAAAAAGTCTCCGTATTTGCCATGACTTAAAAGAAAAAATAAGGTTGTGTGAATACTGGGATGACCAAAGTATTTAATATATTGTTGTTGTTTTGTTCTCAACTAGAATATTGTTCTCTACAGATATAATATAGCGCGTTCATCTGCACTAACCTTGAACTTTAAAGGGTATTATGGTTACAGCAAATAAAGCCTATTATTTTTCTTTCAAATATCTTTTTTATTAAACTTTTTCATAGAAAGACAGAACCAATCTGGAAAGATAATAATCAAGTACAATTTGTTGCAAGGGATAAATGGTAGAAGAAATACTTTTCAACAATAGGCAAATCGTTACAATCACTTTCGGTCAAAAAAAACTGAAATACAGTATATGACAAAACAGTATATGAGTAACATTACTCCTGCACTCTGGAATTATATCAATTTGATTAAACGAAAGAGCAATTCAGTTGTAGTATTATCAATTTTGATGACGTTCTAGTATGAGAAACAGAACGTGTAAAACTGTAAGTTACAAGGTAACTTATAGGGTAACTAAATGTTCAACAAACTTTTGCCATGTCATAGTGAAATATCAGAAGTTTTGATTGGTGGGGGTCCGAGCACTGAGACCCCCACCAATCGCTAAAATGAGCGGCAGAAGCGCCCGTGTAAGCGCTGAGCAGCTTAGTTTCTTTACGATTTTAAACATTAAACGTTTAGTTGCCCTTTAAGAACGAGAAAAATGGGGATGTTAGAAGGTGGGGTAAGGACCGGAGAATAAAGCCCAAGAATGTGAGGGAATTATATTTAGTTCGACCATAACTTTTATTATTATAAGGAAGAAAAGCCTCTAAAGCTTTCCCAGGCACAAAAGACGTCTTTGAATTTCATATGATTTCTGGTCTTCTAAGCGAAATACATGATCAAACTTTGCCTTCCACTCCTCTAACAAGGGAGGGTGTGTCGCTTTCCAATATTTGGATAAAAGCATACGGGCTGCTGACAAAAGATGTCTAGCTAGTTTAAAGTTTTTAGATTTAGCATTTTTGGGAAATAGGTGTTAGATTCTATTCACACGACAGTGTCGGCCGATAAAAATGGCCGTTTTGGACAGTTTTTCTCTGCCATTTTGCATCTGTTTTGCATCTGTTCCTAGCCGTGTTTCCATTTTTAACGGCCAATTTTGACCCATTTTGCATCCATTTTTTTCCCTGTCCGTTTTAAAAACAGATGAATTTCATTTGTACATTTTTGCCACACATTTCCCTCTGTAGATAATGCCACACACTTCCCTCTGTAGATACTGCCCCAGCCCCCTTGTAGGTAGTGCCACACAGCCCCCCTTGTATACAGTACCACACAGCCCCCCTTGTAGGTAGTGCCAGACATCCCCCTGTAGGTAATGCCACGCAAACCCCTGTAGATAATGCCACACAACCCCCTGTAGGTAGTTCTACACAGCACCCTTCTACATAGATGGCACCCCCTACCTTTCTGTAGATAGCACCACTGTTCCAGGATATATGGACAGTGAAGTCAGGGACTTCTCCTGGAGTGGAAACACTGGCCACAGCACCGGGGATTCGGCTTCAGAAGTCCCTGTGTCCATATATGGACAATGAAGTCAGGGACTTCTCCTGGAGCGGAAACACTGGCCACAGTGCCAGGGATTCCGCTCCAAAAGTCCCTGACGTCACTGTGTCCATATATGGACAGTGAAGTCAGGGACTTCTTCTGGAGCGGAAAAACACCGGCTAAAGCACCAGGGATCCCGCCTCAGAAATCCCTGACGTCACTGTGTCCATATATGGACAGTGAAGTCAGGGACTTCTTCTGGAGCGTAAACAATGGCCACACCACCGGGGATTCTGCTTCAGAAGTCCCTGACATCACTGTGTCCATATATGTATAAGATTACTGTCTACTGGGGCCCTGTATCTAAGCCTACTGTCACGGCGCGAGGTGTGTACCCACTGGGCCATTCTGCATAGCGGGATAGCAGCTAGCCAAACAGGTACAGTACAAAGTCTATAGTCCAGAAAGGGAACCTGAGGCAATGAAGACAGTAGCGGTGATTCAGGCTGAAGATAAGGCTCTGGCAGTAGACGGACACCCGGCGGGGTGTGACGCAGTAGATGCAGCGGAAGACACAACTTGACTTCGAATCTAGATGGCACAGAGGCACGGTAGCACAGGATACAGGGTACAGGCAGCAGGAACGGGTAACACTGGGAACAGGAAAACACTAGGAGACCATTTGCAAGACAAACTTTAGGTACACAACAACGCTCAGGCACTGATCAAGAGGGCACAGCAGCAGCACTTGTGTGCACACTGGCTCTTTAAAGCCGCCCTGCGGGAGACAGTCTCAGATCTAGGAAGTGAGTGCCGGCATCTCCCATGAGGAAGATGCTGCAGGGAACTCACGTTTCCATGGCCGCGGTCGGAGGGTAAGTCAGAACGACGGGCCGCGGCCATAGACGTTACACCTAAATTGTGGTAGGCTTAGATACATGGTCTAACACGGTATCATATATGGGCCCTGTATCTAAGCCTAACACATGCGTCCATTACTAAGGCTGGGCTTAGTGTTAGACAGTGCATCAGGGGTGCCCGGAAGAGCCGGGTGCGATCCAGTACCCCACCATCTGTAGCGATGGTCGGGCACCAGGGTGGCCGCAGGCTGGTATTATTAGGCTGGGAAAGGCCAAAAACAGTGACCTTTCCCACCCTGGTAATGTTACGCTGCGGCTGCACCACATCATTTTAAAAATGTATTTATTTATTTTTTAAATAAATAATTGAAAAAAACGACATGCCCCACCTCCCATTTTTTTTTATAACCAGCCAGATAGAACACAGCAGCAGCAGCAGCCTAGCATTACCAGGGTGGGAAGGGCCACTGTATTTAGCCTTTCCCAGCCTAATAATACCAGCCTGCGGCCACCCCAGTAGCCAACCATCACTACAGATAGTCGGGTACTGGATCGTACCCAGCTCTTCACGGTACCCCTAGTGGCGGTGGGTACCGGGATAATAATGGGGGGTTAGTGTTAACCTCTACACCGGCTAACATTAAGCCCCGGCTTAGTAGTGGACGCTGTCAATCAGTCAGCGGCTATTAATAAGGCAGTAGTAATAAAGTAATACAAGGACATAAAAAAAATACTTTATTGAAATAAAAAAACCCACACAACCCTCATTAACCGTTTTATTGAGAATAAAAAGAGCTGTCATCGAAGTAGTCCTCCAATCCGACGTAGTCCAACAACCGAACCTATAAAGAATACAAATACACCCAAAAAATTAGTAACACATGAAAAAGCAAAACAATTATTATTCTTACCTTTCCTTGGTCCAGCGCTGGAGCTGCAATGTCAGCGAGCTGGTCCCTATATCTAATACTATCATGTCTGATACTGTCTGCTGAGCCACTGTATCTAATCCTATTTTCACAATTCCGTGGGTATGTGGACCCACTAGGCCGCACCGCCGTAGTGGAAAAGCAGATGGCCAAACAACAGTCCTAGTACAATAGTACCTTTAATAGTCCAGACAGTAATGGAGGCTTGGCACAGATGAACTTGTAGACACCAGACGTGGTGTATATCAGCAGGCGTGACCAGTGGCACAACACTACTCCAACAGGTTAATGCACAGGAACAGATATAGCATGGGATACAGGATACAGGTAGCTGAGTATGGGAACAACGGGAACAGGATAACACTAAGGGACCAATTGCTAAGATTAACATGGGTAAACACAATAACGCTCAGGCAATGAGTGAAAGGGCAGAGCCCTTTTTATAGTCCAGGGTGATGATGGGCTAATTACAGATCTTACTCATATGTGTGCACTGGCCCTTTAAGGCCGGATGCGAGCACTCGCGCTCACTCTACTGGGACCAGTGCAGCGATGCGGAAGTGAGTGCCGGCGTCTCTCAGGAGGGAGATGCCGCACGGCACTCACTCGTGCATGGCTGCGGCCATCGGGGGCAGGTAAGAACGATAGCCCGCAGCTGTGGACGTTACAGTATCTCCCCTCTTACACCCCTCTTCTTGGTGCATTGAGGTTCTCCTCTGGCTCCCAGGACCTCTCCTCTGGTCAAAACCCCCTCCAATCCACCAAATAAAAAGTTCTTCCTCCTACCCTCTTGCAGTTCAGGATCTCCTTTACCTCAAACATGTCAGATGAACCACTGGGAGCCACTCCGAGGCCACGAGTCTTACTATAGCGGTTCAGGACCACAGGCTTCAGGAAGGACACATGAAAGGAGTTGGGTATTCTGAGGCTAGGAGGCAGCCAAAGCTTATAGGAGACAGGGTTTATTTGTTGTAGTATCTTAAAGGGCCTGAGGAACCTGGGAGCAAACTTGTAGGAAGGCACATTTAAACGGATATTCCTAGAGGACAGTCAAACTTTGGTACCCGGCAGATACTGTGGCGGCTCTCTTCTCCTAGTATCCACCTTTCGCTTAATGCGATCGACTGCCTGCAGAATAGAGGACCGGGTTTGCTACCAGACCTCCACCTATTGGTACATTCAGGAAAGTTTATGTCAACCTATATGTAAAGTTTAAGAGGCATAAACCGTATAGAGACAACAACATGTATAAACCAAGTATATCTTGGTGCATTGACCCGGACATTAAGCAAGACAAACCTACAGAGTATGGGGCACAATTAACACACGGTAGTATCATATAGAAAAAAAAATACAATCTGTATTCAAAATACATAAACGATAAAAAATGAGTCATGCAAAGCATGAGCAGGACGTCCCTCTATGCAGAGAGCAGAATATAAAAACTAGGTAGCAGACGTGGGTAAGAAAAAATATAGTCCAGCACTCAAAATCGAGATGCCATATACACATGTCAAATGATCCAAATGATCAGTATGTATGAAAGCAGCCCAATAATCATGCATACATATGTACCACTGATCACTGAGTGTGGTGATGAATGTTGTAACAAAACATGAACATGGAAAAACACACTCTGGAAACATGTATATGAATAACATACCCATAGAGCTCACTTGGCACAAAGAGAGACGTCACACCCGACGCGCGTTTTCGGCGAAATGCCTTCATCCGGGGGTGGCGTCTCTCCAGTGGGCCCCTCCATTTACATACACTGCATCCAATCAGGTGTGAAGAGGGTGTTCCTTATCCTAGGCATTGTATTAGCTTGTATTGGCGTCATGCGCCCGGTATAAAGATGGCCGACGGCACACTCCTGGCCATGCGTCATCAGGGCGGGTGGGGGGTCAACGACGACTGACGTCGCGAGACCCCGCCCACCGTGATGCAGACACATGAACCACGAGATAGCCCGGTCACTCCCGCTGGCGCAAGCGCACAGCTGTACATGCCTGGATATATAGATGAGTATAGCTAAAAGTTGACCTGATTGTATGTCCTAACGGAAGAAACAATATTAACTTATGCATAGATGAAAATGACAAACTGACAGTATAGCGACAGCATTGTAATCTATGATTATACAGACAATCATGAGTATATAACGAGCACATGATTAAAAAATAAATAAATAAAAATACAAATATATATTTCGTATAATTGTGATATAAAGTGAAGTGAAAAGAAAAAAGTGAGGGGGAAAATGTATAATATATATTACATAAATTTATATGTGATAAAAAAGTGGACAAAAGAATATGTGTGTATGGTAAGTGTATAAATTCATATGGATCAAATCATATAAGTGTGCAAAAAACTATGTATGTACAAGGAAACATTAAAGTGACATGTATATATATATAATACATATTTAGACTGATAAAAATAATAAATGAAAAAATCTTAAAAAATAAAAAGAGACGTGTACATACATAATACAAATACATGTACTAGTATGGCGTGAAAGTATGTGTAAATAAAACATGAAAAACATGTGACCAGTGTGAAAGCAAGGAATAGTATAAATATTTATTGTATGTAAATTTATACAACAAATGCATAAAATATACGCATATGGGCGTATAATAATATAGGTTTATATATAATATAATGATAATAGTCATAAAATACATATAATAAAATAAATATATTTATATGTGAACATATAGACAACATGAATCACTATAAATTTCATTATTATGCAGATCATTATTCGCTATATTAGCCAGATGTCTTCGTATAGATATTCATACTTCCATAACCACCCAAAATAGTGACGACACGACTATCTATAGGAGAGCTATAAAATGGAGGGCAAATTAGTAACATTACAGATTAAAATAACAATATGTACAAAATACATTTATATATAAAGAATGACCCACTGGAGGTCAATGGTCAGAGAAATGGGGCGAAATTCAAGTTTTAATTTAGTCCAAAAGGACGCAGGGTCCCCAGAGTCCAGATCCACTTTGATTCACATTGAGCCAATTTTTTGGATGTATCACCTTTACGAATGTTTGGTTCAATGCAGTCGATGCCCCTAATGGCTCAATGTGAAGACGAGTTACTGACCCGGTTATTAAAGAGGCTCTGTCACCAGATTCTCAAATCCCTATCTCCTATTGCATGTGATCGGCGCTGCAATGTAGATAACAGTAAAGTTTTTTTTTTTTTTAAAACGTTCATTTTTGGCCAAGTTATGAGCTATTTTATATATATGCAAATGAGCTTTGAAATGGACAACTGGGCATTTTTTTTTCGTTATGTCCAACTGGCCGTGTATTGTGTTTTTAACTGGGCGTGTTTATGTGTATGACGCTGACCAATCCGTGACCAGTCAGCGTCATACACTCCTCTCCATTCATTTACAAGCAGCACAGCGTTCTTACTAGAACGATGTGCAGCCACATACACAAGTGTCCTGATAATAAATACACATGAAATCCAGCCTGGACGTCATGTGTACTCAGAATCCTGACACTTCTGAATCTTTTCTGTGAGATTGCAGCAAGCCACTCGTAATCTCGTGAGATTACGAGGTAAACGAGATTTTGTTTCTCTTGCTGGAAATCTCAGAGAAAAGAGTCAGAAGTGTCAGGATTCTCAATACACATGACCATCCAGCCTGGACGTCATGTGTATTGAGAATCCTGACACTTCTGACTCGCAATAGAAACAAAATCTCGTTTACCTCGTAATCTCGCGAGATTACGAGTGGCTTGCTGCAATCTCAAAGAAAAGAGTCAGAAGTGTCAGGATTCTGAGTACACATGACGTCCAGGCTGGATTTCATGTGTATTCATTATCAGGACACTTGTGTATCTGGCTGCACATCATTCTAGTAAGAACGCTGTGCTGCTTGTAAATGAATGGAGAGGAGTGTATGACACTGACTGGTCAGGGATTGGTCAGTGTCATACACATAAACACGCCCAGTTAAAAACACAATACATGCCCAGTTGGACATAACGAAAAAAAAAACGCCCAGTTGGCCATTTCAAAGCTCATTTGCATATATATAAAATAGCTCATAACTTGGCCAAAAATGAACGTTTTTAAAAAAAACAAAAACGTTACTGTTATCTACATTGCAGCGCCGATCACATGCAATAGGAGATAGGGATTTGAGAATCTGGTGACAGAGCCTCTTTAAGGGAAAATTCGGCGAGGGAAATGAAGGAGACCCAATCATATTGACAGTCAGAGATAAAACACCTTAAATATAGTTATAGAGACTGATTAGGCCTCTCGGTTTGGCCATCAGTTTCAAGATGAAAGGCCGAGGAGAAGGACAGATCAATCTCCAACTTTTTACAGAAAGCTCTCCAAAACAATGAAACAAATTGTACCCCTCTGTCAGAAACAATATTGACAGGAACCCCATGGAGACGCAGGATGTGTTTGACAAACAAGGTAGCTAACGTCTTAGCATTGGGTAGTTTCTTGAGGGGCACAAAGTGGCACATCTTACTGAAGCGGTCTACTACAACCCACACCACCGACTTGCCTTGAGATGGAGGCAGATCGGTGATAAAATCCATGGATATATGGGTCCAAGGTCTCTGGGGAATGGGCAAAGAACATAGTAAGCCCACTGGTCGGGACCTGGGAGTCTTGGACCTAGCACAAATTTCACAAGCGGCGATGTAGGCCTTAATGTCTTTAGGCAACCCAGGCCACCAATAGTTTCTGGCAATGAGGTGCTTGGTACCCAGGATGCCTGGATGCCCAGATAGTGCAGAGTCATGATTTTCCCTGAGTACCCTTAGCCGGAATTGCAGGGGAACAAACAGCTTGTTCTCAGGAAGGTTCCGGGGAGCTGAACCTTGATCAGCCGCAGTTTCGGAGACTAAGTCAGAATCAACAGAGCAAATGATTATACCTGGGGGCAAAACACAAGCACGATCTTCCTCCAAAGGAGGGCTGGCCATGAAGCTACGCGACAGTGCATCAGCTTTAATATTTTTAGACCCAGCCTTATAGGTGACCAAAAAGTTGAATCTAGTAAAAAACAACGCCTATCGAGTATGTCTCGGGTTTAGCCTCCGGGCAGATTCTAGGAAAACCAGATTCTTGTGGTTGGTTAGGACCGTTACCTGGTGCCTAGCCCCCTCCAGGAAGTGGTGCCACTTTTCAACTGCCCATTTAATGGCTAAGAGTTTGCGGTTGCCAATGTCATAGTTACTCTCAGTGGGTGAAAACTTCCTGGAGATTTAGGCACAGGGACGGAGATGGGTGAGGGACCTGGTACCCTGGGACAAGACAGCACCCACTCCCACCTCGGAGGCGTCAACCTCCACGATAAATGGCTCCATTTGGTTGAGCTGAACCAACACCGGGGCCGAGATAAAGCACCTCTTAAGGACCTCAAAAGCCTGGACCGCCTCCGGAGGCCAGTGGAGGAGATTAGCACCTTTGCGAGTAAGATCCGTAAGAGGCTTAGCGATAACTGAGAAGTTAGCAATAAATCTCCTGTAATAATTAGCAAACCCCAGGAAGCACTGTAACGCCTTCATGGAGGCAGGTTGGACCCATTCCGCCACAGCCTGAACCTTGGCAGGGTCCATGTGGAATTCATTAGGAGTGAGAATTTGACCCAAAAATTGTATATCTTCTGCACCCCAAACACACATTTTTCGGTTTTAGCAAAGAGTTTGCTTTCCCGAAGGGCCTGGAGCACCTTCCTGACGTGCTCAATGTGGGAGGACCAGTCCTTGGAAAACACCAGTATGTCATCAAGGTACACTACAAGAAATACCCCCAGGTAGTCTCTCAAAATCTCATTTATGAAATTCTGGAAGACCGCGGGAGCATTACAAAACCCAAAGGGCATGACGAGGTATTCGAAATGACGTTCGGGCGTGTTAAACGCAGTCTTCCACTCATCCCCCTCTCTGATGCGGATAAGGTTATAAGCCCCCTGAAGATCAAACTTAGAGAACCATTGGGCCCCCTGAACCTGATTGAAGAGATCAGGAATCAAAGGAAGGGGATACTGGTTCCTTACAGTGACCTTATTCAAGTTTCGGTAATCGATGCACGGCCTAAGACCACCATCCTTCTTCCCTACGAAGAAGAAGCCAGCACCTACCGGAGATGTAGAGGGGCGAATGTAACCCTTGGCCAGGCATTCCTGGATATACTCTCTCATGGCTTCACGTTCGGGACAAGAGAGGAGATTAAATATCCTACCCTTAGGGAGCTTAGCTCCTGGTACCAAATCGATTACGCAATCGTATTCTCTATGAGGAGGTAACACTTCGGAGGCCTTTTTAGAAAAAAACATCAGCGAAGTCCTGAATAAACTCAGGTAGAGTGTTCACCTCCTCGGGGAGAGAAATAAAATTAACAGAAAAACATGACGTCATGCATTCATTACCCCATTTGGTAAGATCCCCAGTATTTCAGTTAAACGTGGGATTATGCATCTGCAACCAGGGAAGGCCTAAAACCAAATCGGACGATAATCCCTGCATCACCAGTACAGAGCACTGCTCCAAATGCATGAAGCCAACAATGAGTACAAAAACAGGGGTATGTTGCGTAAAATAACCATTAGCAAGTGGAGTGGAGTCGATACCCACTACCGGGACATGTTTAGGCAAATCAATCAATGTCATAGCTAGAGACATAGCAAATTCCACAGACATAATATTAGCAGAAGACCCTGAGCCCACGAAGGCACTGCCGGTAGCAGACCTACCCTGAAAAGACACCTGAAAGGGAAGCAAGATCTTATTAGGTTTCATATTTACGGGAAATACCTGTGCGCCCAAGTGACCTTCCCGATGGTCACTTAGGTGCGGAAGAGCTTCCGGCTGCTTATTCTTACGCCTAGGACAGTTGTTCAGTTGATGATTGTCATCCCCACAGTAGAAGCAGAGACCATTCTTCCTGCGGAACTCTCTACATTGTTGGGGAGACACGGAGGCCCCGAGTTGCATTGGTTCATCCGAGTTTTCCGTGGAAGAACGAAGCAACGGAACCTCGGGAGCCATCATGGGGGAGCCAGAGGAGAAAGCACAAAAACTTTCAAGTCGTCGTTCCCTGAGACGTCGGTCAAGACGTACCGCTAAAGCCATAACCTAATCTAGAGAGTCTGAAGAGGGATAGCTAACTAACAGGTCTTTCAGGGCGTTCGACAGACCCAATCTAAACTGGCACCTCAAGGCAGGGTCATTCCACCGAGAAGCTACACACCACTTGCTAAAGTCAGAACAGTACTCCTCAATGGGTCTCTTACCCTGACGTAAGGTCACCAGCTGACTCTCGGCAAAGGCAGTCTTGTCAGTCTCGTCATATATGAGCCCGAGAGCAGAAAAAAAAAGATCAACAGAGGAAAGTTCAGAGGCGTCAGGAGCCAAGGAGAAGGCCCATTCTTGGGGCCCGTCCTGGAGCCGGGACATAATTATACCCACTCGATGGCTCTCAGAACCTGAGGAGTGGGGCCTTAGACGGAAATAGAGCCTACAACTCTACCGAAAGGAGAAAAAAAGTCTTCCGGTCCCCTGAGAACCGGTCAGGCAACTTGAGGTGGGGTTCAAGAGGTGAGGTGGTGGGCACTACCAGGGTGGCATCACGCTGGTTGCCCCTCTGAGCCACGGTTTGGACCTGTAGGGAGAGGCCCTGCATTTGCTGAGCCAGGGTCTCAAGGGGGTCCATTGTTGTGTCAGGGACCAGGGTAGAAAAGGTATATGGGCCTGTGATTATGTAATGACGGGGTAGGGAGACAGACAGGTGAGCCCTAATCTACCCGCCACTCAGTCCCTGCCTACCTGAATGGCCCGTCCTAGGCGACAGCGTACAACTGGGCGACGGTCCCTACGCTCAATATGTGCACGACAGATAAACAGACAAGGGTACACAGAAGCTAAGGGAAATGAGGCAGTTGCCTACGGCAACACCGTGAGCAACAGGCGTAGAGAACGAGCCGAGTCAAAGCAGGAGTGAACGAGGTACCAAACGCAGAGCAGGAGCGTAGTCAGTAAAGCCAGGGTCAAAATGAAGCAAGGTCAATAATAATAGCAGGAGCAGCAGAGCCAGGAAACAGGATAGAATCACAGGCAAAGACAAGCAGGAAATGAAGGTATAAATAGACCGAGGGCGGGAGCTAGAACCGTCTGGCCAGGCTGTGATAGGTTCTCCCACTCCTGAGCCTACCAGCCTGAGTGGTAGCAGATCGAGTCACTCTATCAGACCTAAGAGCAGGTGCAGACTGATTAACCACGGGCATCGACACAGAAGCTGTGTCTGGCAGATCCTTTACAACTGGATCATTTCTTTAGGTATCATCAGCGAGTAGTCTTTTCAGTGTCAATTTGCCTGTACATTTCTTGGACTTAGTGTTGCCATCAGAAGTTAACCTGGTTCACGGTGTAGGAGGTGGAATATTCGGCAGGCATGACATGTCCTGAACGATGGTCCAGTTGTAATGACGGGGTAGGGAGACAGACAGGTTAGCCCAAATCTACCCGCTACTTAGTCCCTGCCTACTTGCACGGCCCGTCCTAGGCGACGGCGTACTACTGGGCGACGGTCCCTACACTCAATATGTGCACGACAGACAAACAGACAAGGGTACACAGAAGCTAAGGGAAATAGGGCAGTTGCCCACGGCAACACCGTGAGCAATAAGAGTCGTGAACGAGCCGAGTCAAACCAGGAGGGTACGAGGTACCAAACGCAGAGCAGGAGAGTAGTCAGTAAAGCCAGCGTCAATATGAAGCAGAGGACAATAGTACAAGCAGCAGAGCCAGGAAACAGGCAGAATCACAGGCAAAGGAGGAGCAGGAAATGAAGGTATAAATAGACAGAGGGCGGGAGCTAACTCCATCTGGCCAGGCTGTGATAGGCTCTCCCACTCCTCAGCCTCCCAGCCTGAGTGGTAGCAGATCGAGTCACTCTATCAGACTTAGGAGCAGGTGCAGACTGATTAACCACGGGCGGCGACACAGAAGCTGTGTCTGGCAGATCCTTTACACCTGTCCTGTATTTGCATATATTGTATCTCTAGATGCTCCACTAGTCCTTCCAGATCTGCATGGTGACAAATGAGATATATTTTCCCTTCCACCGTCGTAGTGAGACCAAAAGGAAACAGCCATCTGTACAGGATTTTTTCCGAACTAAGAACATCAGTAAGCAGTTTTAAGAGTCGTTTCTTGTTCAATGTAATAGGAGTCAAGTCTTCGAAAATGGTGATGGTTAGGTTTTCCCATTGTATGGATCCCTTTTCTCTCGCTTTCCTTAGTAGATCTTCTTTAGTCTTGTAGTTTAGTATACGGCAGACACAATTCCTAGATGGTTCAGTCAGTTTTGGTCTCACTCTCAGTGACCTATGTGAAAGCTCAATACTGATCGAGTCACGATAACTATCTCCCAAAAGTTCCATCGCTATTTGTTTGACAGTGGAGGGGCGCGATTCTGGAGCTATTTCCTCTCAGGAGAATATTATTACGGTGCCCTCTGTTATCTTGGTCTTCTAGGTAATCAAAGAGCGCGTTTATGTGTTTTGGCAAGATTTGAAGTTTTCGGCGGTAGTCGATGTATGCTCACTGAAAGAGGCTTGAGCTGTTTCCAATGCCTCTACTCTGGTTCCTATTTGTTTGACATCTTGCTTTATGTCTTGTAGATCTCTTGCTATAGGATCCAGTGCTTTATGGAGAGCTTGCTGTAGAAATGAGATGTAAATGGGTAGGATATTGCTATGCTGTGTCTCCATGTTATCACTTTGTTCCCCATCAGACTCTTGTCGTATCTTAGACTGGATTGTTTTAGAGGAATGAAGTTTGCTCGTGGCTCCCGTTGCAGTATAGCTTTTTTTTAACGATTTTGTCTATGTCGCCTTTCGGAGCTGGAGCTTTAGAGTTTGAGCTGTGGTCCCTAGGGTTTCATGCACCGTATTTAACCTTTATGATTTATCTGCATAGACATTTAAGGCACAGGAGTCATAGAAATGGTGATCTCAGTTTACATCATGTTATGTGCAGGTTTGGGTGCAGGCTTGGTGTTCAATGGCTTAAATTCCAATGCCAATATTACATTAATGTGTTTTATCTGACTAAAGCCTATTATCTCTAATGAAAAATTATTCAATTTTCCAAAATATATTTTCAGTATGAATCCCTTCTGTTTTTGAAAATCTCTGCTTGCAGACATTTAATACAAAACTCCATTAATAATTTATTGTCCTTATTATGTGTCACAGTACAGTTTTTAGAGCCGTGTCTTGGAATGAATTTGTCTGATTTTCACATGATCAGGACAGATGTTTATGTCCTGGAAGTAAACAGTGAAGGTTATTATTAAATGGCTGCAAGCAGAGAACTTGAAAACCATCAGAAATTCATACAGAAAGTATATTGATGAAATAATTTTTCATTATGGAATAAACATACTTTATTCGCTGAAACTGTGGTAACCCTTTTAAATTTGAATATGAATGATACTCTCCATGTAAAATTGTGTGTATTGTAGGAAATATAATTTCTCTCCATTGCCCCACATGCACTTTCTCAGACAGTAAAGCAGTAATAGCAGTATTAATATAGTAATATAAATGCTACAATTGTAACATTTACCTATGTACATGAGAACAATTATCTAGCACTACATTAAAACTCTATGGGACTGACGAAACAGCAGAGTAGGAACCCAGAGACTTTGAAACCTAGTTCTAGTGATCGATGTGGTCCCAGCAATGGGGCCCCCAGCAATTATACATTTAATATTACAACCTATTTTGTGATAGATGTTTATGGTGGGAAAACCCCTTTAAGAACAATCGCTATATCAATGGCCTAATTGATCCAAATCGTATTAAATATTAGTTAAGATGCAAAATCACATATTGTCTCCTAAAATATAGTAATCAAGGGAGCCACTGATGTGCAGGCACCTAAATGAATGTTATAATGAGAAGTTTATTTGTTGAAGTGAGTTCCCTTTTTGCTGGAAATGTAAATTAATGGTAAATTGTATATAGGGTTTATTAACCCTGGTCCTCAGAGACCACAGAGCTCTTCATATACTTCACACTAATATGTAAAGTTAATCTGTACCACTAATTGTCCCAGCTGCTCCTAATCACTGAAGTTATGGACTGCCTCTGCTCTGTACATATAGAAATACCCACTACAATATCAGTTTATTCAGTACCTTGGACAGAGACTTAAGCCTAGTGAAGTATTCAAAATTGATTCTGCATTATTTAGAAATGTAAACATGTAACAATGTAAAAAATTATATTACAATGAATTCCGATTTCATTAGTTCATGCATTAAATTTTTTCTGCAATTAGAAGACTGGTCCTAAGTTTACTTTGAAACAGTTCTTCACGTCAAATCTCAGGTGTAAACTCAATATCAATCTACTCTCCCCCATGTCATCTTGTCACATCCATCACATCCACTAGGGATTTGACATGGTCTCCTCATACCATAAGTGGTCACCTGATAATATACCTACCCCGACGTGCTCCAGAGTGCACATCCAATCATAATTAAAGGTGCCAAATTTAATACTGCAATATACTGGCCTCAGTCAGTTTTAGGTTTCTGTCTTCTTGGTTTGCCTGTTAGGCTCTCTTCACACAACAGGGTATGAGCGTTGGCCGATAAAAACTGCAGTTTTGGTCCGTTTTTTTCTGCCCTTTTGCATCCGTTTTGCATCCGATCCGTTTCTATTCCGGGCCGTGTTTCCGTTTTTAATGGCTGATTTTGACCCATTTTGCATCCTTTTTCTTCCTTGTCCATTTTAAAAATGGATGAATTTTATATGTAAATTTTTGGCCACACAGTGCCCTCTGTAGATAATGCCACACACTGCCCTCTGTAGAAAATGCCACACACTGCCCTCCTTAGATAATGCCACACACTTCCCTGTGTAGATAATGCCACACACTGCCCTCTCTAGATAAATGCCACACACTGCCCTCTGTAGATAATGCCACATACTGCCCCATGTAGATAATGCCACACACTGGCCTCTGTAGATTATGCCACACACTGCCCTCTGTAGATAATGCCACACATTTTCCCTCTGTAGATAATGCCACACAGCCCCCTGTAGATACTGCCCCAGCCCCCCTGTAGATACTGCCACAGCCCCCTGTACGTAGTGCCACAAAGCCCCCCTGTAGGTAGTGCCACACAGCCCTCTTTATGTAGTGCCACACAGCCCCCCTGTAGAAAGTGCCACACAGCCCCCCAGTAGCTAGTGCCACAGCAGCCCCCTAGTAGGTAGTGTTACATAGCCCACTTGTACACATCACCCCTGCAAATGGCACCCCCCATAGATGGCACCCTCTTCCCACAGATAACGCCACTGTAGGGGACCGCTCCAGGAGAAGTCCCTGACTTCACTGTCCATATATGGACAGTGAAGTCAAGGACTTCCCCTGGAGTGGAATCCCTGGCCACAGCTTCGGCAATGCTGTGGCCAGGGATTAGGGATTCCGCTCCTACAGGGAGCAAAAAAATCTCCTCCCCCTCACATGCACTTCATACTGTGAGGAGGTGAAGAGAGCGAGCGAGCGGCAGAAAGCACGGCCGTCTCTCGGATCGCATCCAAGTAACAGCTGTGCATTGCATGGCTCCATAGACTTCTATGGGAGTCGTGCGCCCGGGAGAACAGCCCAAAATAGGGCATGTTCCAAAAAATAGGGCATGTGAATAGCTCCATTTGGGGTTTATTGTTCTTACTGCGGCTGTGTGACGTCCGTTAAATAAATGGCCGCCACACGGTCGAGTTCCCCTGTCATGTGACATGGGGCTCTATTAACACGACAGGGTGTGAGTGTCGACCAATAAAAATTGAAGTTTCAGTCCATTTTTCTCTGCCGTTTTGCATCCGTTTTGTTTCCGTTCCGGGTCGTGTTTCCGTTTTTAATGGCCGATTTTGACCAGTTTTGCATCCGTTTTTTTTCCCTCTCCGTTTTAAAAACGGATGAATTTCATTTGTTAATTTTTTGCCACACACTTCCCTCTGTAGATAATGACACGCACTGCCCTCTGTAGATAATGCCACACACTGGCTGCTGTAGATAATGCCACACACATCCCTCTGTGGATAATGCCACATACTTCCCTCTGTAGATAATGCCACACACTGCCCTCTGTCGATAATGCCACACACTGCTGTCTGTAGATAATGTCACACATCCTGCTGTAGGTAGTTCCACACAGTCCCTTTGTAGATAGCACCAACGTAGATGGCACCCCCCTGTAGATTGCACCACTTTAACTCCCTGTAGGAGTGGAATCCCTCTGGCCGGGAATCCCCGCTTCAGGAGTTGCCCCTGATGTCACTGTCCATATATAGATAGTGACGTCAGTTACTTCTCCCGGAGCGGAATCCCCAGCCACAGCTTCGGCAACGTGGTGGCCGGTGATTAGAGGGATTCTGCTCCTACAGGGAGCTACAGTGGCGCTATCTACGAACCGGGGGGGGGGGGGTGCCATCTACAAGGGAGCTGTGGCAACAAGAAACAAATCTCAATTTTTTTACCTGGCCGTCAAAAAATCAGCCATGTTAATAGCCCCATTTGGGGTCTATTGTTCTTACTGCGGCCGTGTGACAGCTGTTAAATAAACGGCCATCTCATAGTTGAGTATCCCTGAATGGGGCCTTAGTATCCCTTTATTGCTGCTTGTATTTTGAACTCCTGTTATCGACCAGGCTTGTTTGTCTTCTATTCCGCATTACTCCCTGTTGTACCCTATATACGGCTCTGCTAGATCACTATTGCTGTAACCAAGTCCACTCCTATTTAACAAGCTGCTTAGTATACAGATGAGACAAGTTAAAAACCATTACCTTACAATTAGCATAATAATAAAAAATGGAATATAAAAAATATCAAACAAAGATCATAATTGTATTTAGCTTCTTGGTCAATATTTGCTATACGTACTAATCATAAACACACAATTTTTCCAACCCAACTTATTTCCTAACAAATATAGGTAGGGAAAGTTTTGCCCAACAATAATATTTTTTTTTTTTTTAAATCTTGATTGGTCATTCATAACCTAGAAAAAACAGAGAGACAAAACCCTTTGTTGGGCTAACTAATTGGCATGATACTTGCAGTTTGTTTTTAAAAGTGCTTCCAACGTTTTTACCCTTGTGAATATAATTAAAAACCTTTCTAACTGGAAAACCATCCTGCAGTGCTGCTCTAGGTATTATTTATCTCTAAAGGTCAATAACAAACTGCCGTTAGGAGTGAAATATGTATGTGGAAGAAAACATCAAGCTGGAACCATAAGTCCCAGCAGGTCTACAAAGAGCAGCACGTTTATTGCTGTACATAAACTAAGTTATGGTGGTGTCCAGATTTTAAGGAGCAGAAGGGGAAGGTTGTATATTTCTGTGATTATATGGACTGTTAGGGGCCTTTCACATATGTCCGTTGTTGCAGAAAAGTCAGGGGGAAACTGATACTAGAATGGATCCCGTAGCTTTCTATGGGATCTGTTCTGGCACATGGGACATAAGTTGTGCTGCCGTACAGCGCCAGACCTGTGCAGGAGCCGGATCCAAAAACGTTACCTGCACCATTTTTGCGTCTGGCTCCCTGGTATGTCCTGCGCAATATCGTATTTAATGTATTGTTCACAAATTCAACACCGCTTCCTCACATATCCACTTTCCGGCAGCAACCGGCGTGAGAATCCTGGCCAGAGCATTGGCGCTGTTCTGGCAAGGGAGCAGGAGCAGAATTTATTGCCACCTGTGCTCCCCCTGTAGATAGTGTCACCCACGCCCCCCGGAAGATAGCGCTACACATGACCACCCCGTAGACAGCGTCCCCTCCTGTATATAGCGCTACCCCACCCCCTGTAGATAGCACCACTGTAGCTCCCTCTAGGAGCGGAATTGCCTGCCAGAGCGTTACCGACTGTGCCATCAGGGGCTCCCCTAGGAAGGCTGTCGGTGGCACTAATTACAGGGGGGGGGGGGGAATAAAGGCCACTATTTGCAAGGGGTGTGTGTGTGGCGCTTTCTACAAGGAGGCATGGGTGGCACTATCTATGGGGGGCATGGGTGGTGCCATCTACAGGGTGTCGTGGGTAGTACTTTCCACAAGGGGGCGTGGGTGGTGCTATCTACAGGGGGTGTGGGTGGTGCTAACTACAGTGGGCGTGGGTGCCTATAACTACACTTGGCTGGGGGTGGCGCTATATACAGGGGATGTGGGTGGCACTATCTGCAGGGGGCTATGTGGCACTATCTACAGGGGGCTGTCTGGCGCTATCTACAAGAGGTTGTGTGGCAAGATCTAGAGAGGGCACTGTGGCACTATCTACAGTGGGCACTGTGGCATTATCTATAGAGGACACTGTGGCATTATCTACAGGGGGGTGTGGCACTGTCTACAAGGGGGGTTGTTTGGCACTATCTAGAGGGTGTGGCACTATCTACAACGGGAGGTTGTGTGGAACTATCTACAAGGTGTCTGTTTGTGTCACTATCTACACAGAGCTGTGTGTGGCACTAACTCCTGGGGTGTGTGGCGCTATCTACAGGGGGCATGGGTGGCGCTATCTACAGGGGTGTGGGTGGCGCTATTTACAAGGGTTATGTGTGGTGCTATCTACTGGGAGTGTGGGTGTCACTATCTAAAGGGTTTGTGTGTGGTACTATCTACAGGGGGCTGTGTGGTGCTATCTACAGGGGATCTGTGTGGGGCTATCTGCAGGGGATGTGTGTGGCGCTATCTACAGGGTCTGTGTGGCACTATCTATAGAGGTCACTGTGACACTATCTAGACAGGGCACTGTGGCATTATCTACAGAGTGCACTATGGCATTATCTACAAGCGGGTGTGGCACTATCTAGAGAGGGCACTGTGGCATTATCTACAGGGGGTGTGTGGCACTAAATACAGAGAGGAGTGTGGCACTATATACAAAGGGCACTGTGGCATTATCTACAGAGGGCACTGGGGCATTAGCTACACATGAAATTCATCCGTTTTTAAAACTGATGAAAAACAGGTCAGAATCGGCCATCAGAAACTAAAACACAGACATGGAACAGATACAAAACAGATGCAAAAGGCTGACACCTGGACGCTGTCATGTGAATAGAAACAACAGCAATCACAAGCGTGGTGTGTGGGGGTGGGGGGTTAGGAGATTCGGGGTGGGATTGGATAGCTGCAAAGGTGGAAAAAACTAGCTACTCCCTGGAGTTAGGATTAGTTTTTGGCGTCTTTGCAGGTTCACAAGGCTGCTTCGAAGATCTGATCTGAGGTGACTGGACAGTAGCTGCCTTCTGGGCTCTCCCTCACAGCGCCAGCCTCGGCGCTGCACTGAATATGACACATGTGACATTACAATTCGTGTGACAGACTTCAGAGTAGCGCCGAGGCCGCAGCAGAGTAGGAGAGCCCCAACATGCCAGGATCACGTCAGAAGTTTTGTGAAATGACAACTACACATGTATCTAATCTATCATGTATCCAATCTATCACAAACTATGCACCACTCTGATAAAATTGACATATTTTCAGACCCTAGACTACCTTTTTGGTGGACTATTGTGGTAAAAACTGAATACAACTGATTGTTTTGTAGTAACAATTTTGAAAAAGACTGATGGCAACTGATACATTTTAGCATCCGTTTTTGCATCAGTTGTAATTAATTGGGGGACAAAAACAACTGATGCTGATGGAACTGATATATGTGAACGCACCCTAACAGCAGGGCATCGCACTTGATCAGAGGCTTTAAACCCGCACCATACATGAACAAGGCTAAAGACCAGGACCATGCACGCTACATTTACAGCTTGTGGTCATTATTTTCAAGTACTCAACATTGAAATTGTAACACCAAGAAGAGCAAGCCATAATGTTATGCAAATCGAGGCAGCAGCAGGTGCCGCTAAGCACCTAGCCTTAATCTGTGGCATGTGGGAGGGACATAAAAAAACAGTTTAAAAAGTTTTTTAGCCACATAAAACTTCAAAAATCAGATCAAGTGGTGTGGGATGATTGTGCGATGCCTCCTGTTCATCGATGTGCCAGTTATCACCACTTGTCGAAAAACTGAGAGGGACAGAATCCTTGAACTGAGAGACCTTAGTTTATCACTCCTGCAGATCGCTATGCGCCTAGGCTGAGATGTCAGCACTGTTCAATGTTGCGTATCCTGGACTTTGGGAGCTCAACAACGGGAATGATAGCAAGAGGTGCAAGGAGGCGAATCTCTGCACGGATGGATCCTCTGATTGGAAGAATGACGCGTAGTGATCCATTCTGTAGTGCAAGTGAAGTTGGATGTCACATCCCAAGCCTAGGGCAACAACCAGTATCCACACATTGGACTATGAGCCAGACGTCCAGCTACAGGTGTTCCATTGCCAACACGCCACCGCTCTCAAAGGCTATCATGGTGCACAGCAAGATGGCAATGTAGGCTGGAAGGGAGGTCTATCCTATTCAGCGATGAGTCCCACTTCTGTCTCGGACGCAATGATAGCCAGAGATTGGTCTGGAGGCCGTGTGGGCAACGCCATGAGGACGCCTTCACATGAGAACGTCACACTGGTCCTACTCCCGAGATTATGGTGTGGGGTAGCATAATGTATGGTAGCCAGACCCCTCTAGTCTTCATTTCAGGTATCTGCTTTACATTGATTTGGTCGTGGAACCAGTAATACGGCTATTTCTCCAAAGAGTCCCTAGAGCCGTTTTTCAACAGGACAACAGCAGACCGCATGTTCCTCGTGCTACTATGAGCAGCCTGTGTGGCCTAAACGTGTTACCATGGCCTGCAGGGTCTACCGACTTGTCTCCCGTCTATCACATCTGGGACGTTATTGGTTGGCAATTGCAAAGGGAGCTGCCAGCCGCCAAGCTTGATGATTTGCATGCACATATATAAAAATATATAAATATATATATATATATATATATATATATATAAATATATAAAAATATAAATATATATATATACATAAATATATAAAAATATAAATATATATATATACATATAAAAAAAATAATATATATATATATATATATATATATACACACCATATATATATATATATATATATATATATATATATATATATATATATATATATTTAAATATGTAACCTAATAACAAACACAAGCTGTAAATGTAGCATGCATATATATATATATATATATATATATATTCATATATATATATATATATATATATATACATACATATATATATATATATATATATATATATATATACATATATATACCTTTATTTTATTTTTTATAGGTGCACACTCTACATACAGCAAATAAAGTATCTATCTACATCTATACATACATTTATACATCTATGACAATTGCAGCATTTCATTTATTTTCCCCATACACACGATGCAATCTCACATCTGTTGGGACAGTTGATCTAACAAGCCCAATTAAGTTTTTCAAATTATCCTTAATCCACTATTTGTGAAACAAATCATTATGGTTGCTAATTGCCTTTGTCTAGAAAGTCTAGGGGCAGTCATTATGGAACTTTAGCTGGAAATCCAGGAATGGGAGGAATGTAAGTTATCCTGAAAAGACAGTAAAGAGAGATTTACTAAAGCCGTATTTAGGTAATACACACAAAACATAAATTAAAAAACAAAAACAAATTGAAATGGTTGGAAAGTTACAATAATATGATCTGGGGAGGTAATCTGTTTAATTTAATATCAGTTTTACAGGTAGATGAACCTCTCATGAACATAGCCTCACTAAATATATGAATTTAAGTACAGCTCACAGAAGTCAATGACTTCCACTTTCAAAATGAAAGTGAATTGAGTACTTGTCTTAAGCTGAGATAAACAAGACGGGGATTTTTACGAGCTTTGTATTGAGGGCCTCTAGATAACTGTGCATTGGGATGCTACCTATAATTCTCTAAAGAGCTTGTCTGTTTTAGTCAACCCCTTTCCATATGCCCTGTTACTCGCTCCCAACTGTTCAGGCCTGTCCTATTAGGATATGTTCACACGGAGTGTTTTCAGCCATTTTTCTGGCCATAAACGTCCCAAAAAACGGCTGAAATATCGGAAGCAGAACACCTCCAGATACTATACACCAATAGGGACATAGATTTATTATACATATTCTTGGGGATCATGATTCAATAAAATTCTTTTTTTTTTGCTCTCCATATAGGTACAGTACACCTCCAAACATCTGCCCATTGATTTCAATGAGAAATACGGCATTCTGTTCAGACTGGCCGTTTTTTACGCAACCGTTTTTCAAAACGGCCGCATAAAAAAATGGCTGTGAAAAAGAAGTGCATGTCACTTCTTGAGGCGTTTTTTGAGCCGTTTTTCATTGACTCTAGAAAAACAGCTCCAAAAACGGCTGTAAAAAACGCAGTGAATATTGCGAGTGGCTTAAAAAATGTCTGAAAATCAGGAGCTGTTTTGCCTTGAAAACAGCTCTGTATTTTCAGACGTTTTTGAGTTTGTGTGTGCACATACCCTTAGCAAGAGAAGTGAGCTGCCGCAAAAGAGCAGCTCTCCCCTTGGCAGACCCAGCTCCTCTCTGCTGTACATAGATGACCCATTGAGGTCCTCTTCCCCCAACAGATGATTGACTAGAGGTCCCCTGCAGTGGGGTTTCCCCCATGATCACCTCATTGTTGGGGGGTGCCTCTTGTATGGGAAGGTGTTCTCAGTGGACAATCTCTTTTAAGCAGGCTGCAGAATGTAATCATCAACCTTGCTGTGGGCAGTTGCTCAAGTATTATTTTGCACCAGTTTTCCTTTCCTAAACTAACTTAATAGAATTATGACCTTTGGAAACCCCTTTTCAGATTGCTTATCTCCAAGATTATCCCAGCTCCTGTGAATGATTATCTATAGGGAAACTGTTTTCAAGTAAAGGTAATATTACAAAGCCTGACGTGGGGCGTGTAAAGGAGCGCCGATTAATGAGACATCTTTTTGATCGGCGCTTGTTTGCTCCTTTCACAAAGAGCTATGTATGGGGACGAGCGCTCGTTACTCCGATCACTAGTCCCCACACATTTCTATCTTGTCGGCAGCATGTATCCCTTTTTACACAGGGAAATGTGCTGCTGACATAGATAATAGTTTTGGCATTTAAAACGATGCAATCAGGCGATGACCAAGCATTTGCTTGTTCATCGCCTGATTGTTGCCTTGTTTACACAGGGCAATTATCGGGAACGAGCGTTCTGTATACATAGGGCCTTAATGCAGAGGTCTCCTTGATATCAGTGGAGGTCTGCAGTCCTCCAGAAGCAATAATTGCTTGGCACAGCTCTCCATTGTAGCAAAGAGATGGGACTCCTCAACATGTCTTAATTGGGTATATAGAAAACAAAAACTTAAACAGACAACCACTTGAAAGAGGTTCTCCAGTAGAAAACAGACTTTCTTTAAAATTAGTGTAAAATTACAGACCGGATTAATATGACATTTTTTTATTTTTATTATGCATCTTCTTTGTGTTTGTTTGCAGTGCTCCAGAGATGTAAAATAACTAGGACGGTCCGTTGGTATTAAACAAGACCATATACCGCCTATAAAAGGATACCACACCACATGCTTAATGCCTGATATACACCATTCAATCATAACATTAAACCCGCCGACGTTAAGTAAATAACACTGATTATCTCATTACAATGAGTTGGATATATAAGGCAGCCAGTGAGCAGTCAGTTCTTAAAGAGGCTCTGTCACCAGATTCTCAAATCCCTATCTCCTATTGCATGTGATCGGCGCTGCAATGTAGATAACAGTAAAGTTTTTTTGTTTTTTTTAAACTTTAATTTTTGGCCAAGTTATGAGCAATTTTATATATATGCAAATGAGCTTTGAAATGGACAACTGGGCGTGTTTTTTTTTCGTATGTCCAACTGGACGTGTATTGTGTTTTTAACTGGGCGTGTTTACTTGTTTTACTAACTGGGCGTTGTGAATAGAAGTGTATGATGCTGACAAATCAGTGACCAGTCAGCATCATGCACTCCTCTCCATTCATTTACACAGCAGCATCACGTTCTTACTAGAACGATGTGCAGCCACATACACAAGTGTCCTGAAAATGAATACACATGACCTCCAGCCTGGACGTCATGTGTATTCAGAATCCTGACACTTCTGAATCCTTTCTGTGAGATTCCAGCAAACCACGCGTAATCTCGCGAGATTACGAGGTAAACGAGATTTCGTTTTCATTGCTGGAATCTCACAGAAAAGATTCAGAAGTGTTAGGATTCTGAATACACATGACGTCCAGGCTGGAGGTCATGTGTATTCATTATCAGGACACTTGTGTATGTGGCTGCACATCGTTCTAGTAAGAACGTGATGCTGCTGTGTAAATGAATGGAGAGGAGTGCATGATGCTGACTGGTCACTGATTCGTCAGCATCATACACTTCTATTCACAACGCCCAGTTAGTAAAACAAGTAAACACGCCCAGTTAAAAACACAATACACGCCCAGTTGGACATACTAAATAAAACACGCCCAATTGTCCATTTCAAAGCTCATTTGCATATATATATATATATATATATATATATATATATATATATATATATATAAAATAGCTCATAACTTGGCCAAAAATGAACGTTTTAAAAAAAAACAAAACGTTACTGTTATCTACATTGCAGCGCCGATCACATGCAATAGTCGATAGGGATTTGAGAATCTGGTGACAGAGCCTCTTTAAGGTTGAAGTATTGGAAGCAGGAGAAATAGGCAAACATAAGGATTTGAGCGAATTTGACAAGGGCCAAATTGTGTTGGCTAGACGACTGGGTCAGAGCATCTCCAAAAGGTTATGAAGTGATTAATACCTACCAAAAAAAGGTCCAAGAAAGGACAACTGGTGATCCAGGGGCATGAGCACCCAAGCTTATTGGGGAGACAAGGCTGGCCCGCCCGTTCCGATATTACAGGAAAGCTATTGTAGCACAAATAGCTGAAGAACGTAATACTGGTTATGATAGAAAGGTGTCAGAACACATAGTGCATCCCAGATTACTTCTTTTGGGGCTGTATAGCTGCAGTGCAGACCGATCAGAGTGTCCATGTTGTCCAAAAGCGCATACAGGAGTATAAGAACTAGACCATGCACCAAATGAAGAAGGGGGCCTAGTCTCATGAATCACATTTTCTTTTACATCATGTGGATGGGTGTTTGTGGGTTAATTACCTGGGAAGATATGGCACCAGGATGCACTTTGACAAGAAGACAAGACGACAAATTCAGTATGATACTCTGAGCAATGTTCTGCTGGAAAAACTTGGGTTCTCAATGATGTTTGACCAAGGAACAAAATGCCATGACCATATGCTTGTCCAGTGATCCTCTTCAAACTAACAAATTCAGCCACGTACATGTAGAACAAACGGACATGACCATATTTCCTTTTTCTTCTGCTTTTATTTGCAAATACTTTAGAGCACACGATATGTGGGTATGCATTGCATCCAATAACTGGTCAGAGTGGCTTACATTATAAAAAGTGCAAGTCCTTACTCGCCATGAAGACGCTGCAGGGGAAAATGAGCACAGGTGCACGCTGATGCAATTTTTAGGGGGAACTCCCTGTTTGGTGCTGTACAGGTCTAAATTACAGTTACCATACGGCAGTACGCAGAGTGCCTACAGGTCTAAATTACAGATTCATAGGGACTGCGTGCGCCACTATGGTTTGTGTACATAGCTTTGTGGTATGCATGAAGTCTAGGAATGTCCCTCAGGAAAATGTAGGGAAAGATAAGAACAAAGTTTTACAGATTTAGGCAACATAATGGATCCTTTTTAGTCCGATGATTATGGGAATGCAACAGCAACAAAAAAAAAAAATCAAAAATGTCATTTATGATATTCAGATTACAATAAAGCACATTTTTTTTCTTTTTAGATTACAATAAGGCAGATTTTTTTTATGTTCAGAGATGTAGCTGGGGACCTTTACATACAACTGGTCCCTTCACCACCTAATTACCATATGTCACTCCTCCACAAGGACAATTTTTAGCCCTGCTATTCTTTTACATAGCAGAGGGCCCTTTTTGCTCTTAAGGTATCAAACTAAATGTGAGATTGCAACATAAGCTCCTCATTTTCTAGCAAACTTTCCATAACTCAGTAAGACAATGTGCACTGACTGTGTAAGTTTGGAAATTATGTACATTAGTTTATAAAAAAAAGTGAAAAGCAAAAATATATTCGAGTACATCTAATGGTATCACTAAAACCCTGGGTGTATGCTGTATGCCAGACACCATTATTTAACATTGATTTAAAATGATTGTGCACAGCACACCTACAACTTATAAAAGGACTAGTAACTATAGATAAGAGGTACACCTTACATATGGGGTTGGGAGGGGGGCTGCTCAGCATTCATGTTGCACAAATGTCTTATTCTGTAGGGGCACCAGTAGCTCAATAACAAATAAAATTAAGTCAGTTACAGTTACGTACACAAGGTACAACCCACAGATAAGAGAAAACAACCACCCAAAAGGTAAGCAGTGGCAACCACTCTTATACGATTTTATATCCTGCACTAAAAAAGGAGAGCTGTTTTCTGATTGGTTGACAACTTTAACACGTTTTTTTTCCACACTCTTCTTTATACATGAGGCTCAAGATGACCATGGCATGCAGAATACATGTAATCCAAAATTAGCACAAAAACCCCACCCCTGTCCATTTTATCTGTCTACACCCATGATTATTTGCATGCATGTTTTTTACATGCTTGTGGCATATATATGTTTAGCCATAAATTATATGTTATAGATCAGCGCTTTTTGTATTTGGGCCCCACCAGTGGGAACATAATAATGCCTGAGCTCCAACAGCGGTTGAAGTCCATGTCAAAGTTAAAAAGTAAAGCTCAATTTATTTATTTTTTTCTCTCCATTATATCATTGAAAGAAGCAACAAAGAATATTGAGTATTAGACTGGTATAGAGTTATATTATAGTCACATTTTCATGTAATGGTATAATGGGTATATCAATGATTTATATTAAAGGCTATGTAAACCTTTGAAAGGCATTTTTTTTAAATAAAAGTGTGATTGGTGCAACTTTCTAAATAGTTTTTATTAAAAATTTATTTTACTATTTGAGATACAGCTGCTCTGTAATCTGTATAAAGAGCAGCTGTATCGTACGCTATAAACGGAATCCGCCAGTCCCGCGGACCTGACGGGTTCAGTGTCAGCGGGACCTGCTTTCACTCAACCTGTCAGTCCCGCGGACCTTATGGGAGCAGGATTTAGTGAACGATACAGCTGCTCTGTATAGAGAATACAGAGCAGCTGTATCTCAAAAAGTAAAAATAATTTTTACTAAAAACTATTTAGAAAATTGCACCAATCACACTGATAGACATTTAAAAAAAAAAAAAAAAAAAGGCTTACATAGCTTTTAGCACAGTTGTCTTGACCAAAGCTTACTGAAGTTGTCCAAAACAGAAAAATAATCATTCTACCAATCATGGGAGTTTCAGGTCACCAAATACATTTTTTGGCATGTATCAATGTTAGGCCCCAAGCACACTTCAGTGAAATGCTTCAGTGTGCTATCCATTTTTTAACAGGTAACACACTGACCCATTAATTTCTATGGGGCCATGCACACTTCTGTTTTTTTAACGGTTCCGTGCGTCCGTTCCATGAAAAATAGAACAGTTCCTACTCCTGTCCTTTTTTGCGGATCAGTCTTGGCTTTTCTATTCATTTGGTCTGTTAAAACGGACCGCACACGGAAGCCAACCGTGTGTGGTCTGTGTTTCGGGGAGCCGTATATTTGGCAACGGATGTGTGCTTGAGGCCTCAGGTGTTAAATTGTAGAGGTGAACCCACTTTAAATGATCTGAATGGAGGATGAAGATAGTTCATCTGAAAATGAGTTTTTACAGAAGAAAAAATGCCCTGTATATGATATGTTTGTAACTTTCCATAGATGTGCTTACATTTCCACCAAAAATATTCACCAAGACCTTGGTTACAATCCACAAAATACATGTGCATATAATACTCTATCCAGTGCCTTAGGAACTGGCTAAAACATTTCTAATTTAGCACAAATTCAGGCTGTTCTTATGCACACCTAGAACCATTGTCACCACTACTGCAGCCAAGGATTAAAGGGATTATATTAATTTCCTAGACACTTTTTCCTTATTTATTTCTGTTACAAACTCAGCTGCGGAGTCTTTGAAACCTAACTTCAAAGCAGTTAAACCTTTTAGTGCTGGAAGGATAAGACGGATGGACGGATTAGTGGCCACATTTGCTAAACGATGCTATTCTATAAGACTAATTCGGGCTCTGGAGGACCCCTTTCAGCCTATTGAATGAATGGACAAGTAGATGTCCAATGTTCAGAGCCATGCCATTAATTAAAAATATTGTCCTTTAGGTTACGTTTTGCTGAAATTATTCAACCAAAATAATTTTGATAAAACTTTAGAATTATTTTTTGTTCTCGTGAGTGGCATTGATTGCCGCAAATGTATTTTGTAAAATGGAGGATAGGCACATCACATAAGTATATTCCAGCACAGGTGGTGCTTTCAGACCAGCAGTCTAGTCATTTATAGTACATGGCTTAACACTACTGTTAAAATGCTTCTGGGCATGAGGAAAAACTATAGACTACATAAACTGGACTAAATACAGTATTTGTAAGCTGATCGGGGTACTCGTGACTAAATCTGACAAATGACATCTGATTTTACATAAAACAATGCAGGTTCTCCTTAAATTGCACTGAACTGCAGCAGAATAGCTCAGTGTCTAGTACTGTTGCCTTGCAGCTCTGTGGTCCTAGATTAGAGTGTTAACCCCATTGGGGACAGAGCCTGATGGGAGTTATTACAGTCAGTGTACAGCTCTATATAAGCATATCACTAACTTCATGTTGTAGAATCCAAAGAAGAAGAGGTCCAATACACCAAGGTTATGTTCAAAATATGTCTTATTCAATCAGGATGACACATGTGCCATAGAGACAGCAACATGTCAGCCCCTATAGCCTTTCTGAAGCTGTACATAAAGATATAACATAAACAGCAACATATTTCTATGGATATGGCGCCACTCTGTATGACATAATCATCAAATCACGTCATATCATTATCCTTTGTTTATTTTGACATATTTTAAATGGTGATATCATAAGGAAGAAATACTTTGAAACACAACCTCCTGTGCTGCTTCACACATCTTCTTCATGCTATAACATCAACAGGAAATAAATGAATAGTAGACAGTTTTTGGTAATTCACCTGATTGCATCTGCTGGTTTTATACAGTCAGGTAGGTGGATTTTTAATATAGCTTTTAAATGTGCAGCAGAAGTCGTAACAGGAAGAATAGAGCGGTCTCAGGGGGCAATTTACCACCTACACCAAGATACCGTGGTCAAAAGCGACTGCCGCATCTAAGCGGTAAGACAAAGGGGAGGTCTTTTCCACCCCATTGGCCCCCCATGACAGGATTGCTGATGGTTTGTCATGACAGCCGGAGGTATAATAAAGGCCCCCAGGTGTGCAATTTAGCACTTGTTTTATTTGGGTTATCCCACATGCAATATTGTTAATAAAGTTATAGAAATTAAAATTTTCTCTGTTCACACAACTTACATTTGTGGCAGTGATAGTTTAAAAAAAATTTGATAAAAAGTGATCAAAAAGTTCTATGTACCAATAAAGACTACAGAACAACTTGCAAAAAAATACCCTCACACAGTTCCATTGACAGAAATGTAAAAATGTTGTGGGTTTTAGAATATGCCAACATAAAACAAAATGTTTTTATTTTGGAAAAGTAGTAAAACATAAAAAAAAATAATTAGTATGGACATAATCATACTGCCCCTTAGGGTAAAGTTAACATGTCTTTTTTATTTCATTGATTACATAGCTTAAATAATCACACAATTTAGAGGCAAAGAGTCAGAGACATACCCATAACAGGCCAAGCCATTACTATTGGGCGTGAACATAGGGAGGATCCTATTTTATCATTGTCACAAGTTACCAATCTGACAAAAGTTTCTAATGGTCAATTTTGATGATTTTGAAGAAAAGTACATTTTTGTCAACAGAGTTCCTTTGTTATATTGGTGAACAGGTTTAACTAAATATGCATCAAAATATTTAGGAACAGTAAATATTGTCTATGTATCAGTACTAGGTGATCACTTCCAGCTAAAACGGTATTAATATTAATGAGCATTTAATCTCAGAAGGCTTTGTTTCATTGATGACACAGGTTCTTAAAGACTTCATAAGCTGTATTCTTATTACTATTTAAACTAAAGCTATATAAGACCATAAGTCACAGCTGCTCCCTAGGAAGCTGATGTACAACCACAAAGGAAACCAGAACCAGGCCCGTGTTTACATTGAAAAGATTAGACACATGTCCAGGGAGCCCAGATCATAGGGCTGCACAGAAATAGAATTTGAGGTAAGAAAGACCACAATGAGTGAGTGGATCTCATATATCTAGATTTTTCCGAAGCATTTGATAGGGTTTTACATAAAAGATTGGTACATAAAATGAGAATGCTGGGAGTTCGGAAAAATGTGTGTTATTGGGTTAATAATTGGCTCATGGATAGAAAACATAGGGTTGTCATTAATGGAATACATTTCAAACTGTGTCACTCTTACTAGAGGGGTACCACAGGGGTCATTATTAAGCCTTGTTATTTTTAATAGAGTTATTAACCCCTTACCGCTCCATAACGTACCGGTAGAAGGGCTGAGCCCGCTCCATACGCTACAAGTGTTAGCTGTGTATTACAGCTGACACCTTGTTCCAATGGACAGGGTCGAAGATTACTCTGATCCCGGCCGTTTAACCATTTAGATGTCAAGTTCAATAGTGGCATCTAAGAGCAAGCGGGGCCCCTCTGCCATCCCATTTCCCCCCCCTATGAAGCGATCGTGGGGTGCCGATGTGTTGTCTACCAGGTCTTTCATCTTACTCTTCCTATAGCAGGCCATTAAAGGTACAATTCAATGCAATACATAACTATTGCAGTGTATTGTACCAGCGATCAAAAGATTGTCAAAAAGTTGTACAGATGTAGCCAAGTTTAGGTTGTTGTAGTGTAAAATCACGTATAGGAAAGTGTAATATCACACAACAAAAGCGATTGAAAAGTCATTGAAAAACTCAAGTCAAGAAACGACCTTTGCGAAAGTGTATTTAATGCGTTAAGAGTCAAGATAAAGATGGCTATAACTCTATGTACCCCAGAATGGTACCAATAAATATGACAACTCTCCCTGCAAAAAACAAGCCATCACACAGCTCCATCGATGGAAAAGGAAAAATGTGTGGGTTTTAGAATATGGCTACACAAAATAAGTATTTTTTTAACAAATTGTTTTTAATTTGTAAAAGTAGTAAAACAAAAGAAAAACTAAATAAATGTGGTATCACCGTAATTGTATTGACCATCAGAATAAAGTTAAACTGTCCTACTACTGGACGATGAATGCTGTAAAATTATATCCCAATAAACAGTGGTAGAACTGCTGTTTCTTTACATTCCACAAAAAAAAACTGTGTCCCACAAAAAGCAAGCCCTCATACGGCTATGTTGATGGAAAAAGTTATGGTTCTTGAAAGGCGGGGAGAAAAAAAACTAAAATTAAGAAGTTATGGCTCTTAGAAGGGTTACATATGGCATTTAGAGTTAAAAAGTGGGATTATCAAAGTACAAAATTCATCCTTGCTTTTACTACTTTATCGATTATTTACCAGTAACTCATTCCAGATATCCACTATACTCTTACACCCATTATACTACTCATAAGCAGGATAGGACTACATGATAACACAACATCACCGCGAGTCACTGTAAAATAGCAACTGTGCCATGTCAGATTTTGTGTGATGTTTGTAAGGTCGCTTATGATTTTTTTTCCCATTGATAAATATGAAGCCACGGCTAATCCTGTGATATTACCACAACTCATGGGCAACGCTTTGTAGCCTTGGAGCATTAACCTTAATTCTACAAAATACTTTTAAATGGCCATATCCCTACTATGTAAAAGCTTTACTTAACAATACAATAACTCATCTATATATAACTAAACTTCTACAACGAAAAGTATAGGATACTATGAATACCTTTCAATGTCCATAAGAAAAATAAAGTATACAATCAGTATATATCAAGCATATAATTTGTTGGCGAGATTATTCAAAATCTCATTTATAACAGAACGCTGTACAAGATATGCAATATATCATGTATGGTAATGCCAAAATTTGGCACAGAAAACGGTTCATTTAAATAACACAAATTCAATAAAATTAATAGTTCTTAAATACATTAATCCATATAACACCTAAATTGGTCAAGTAATCCAGGAATTATGAAGAATAAATCCTGCTATGGATTTTTTATGGGGTAACATACATTATATTACCAAAGTTTGTTGACAACCCCCATTGCAAACACGTGCATAAAATCAAGCATACAGCCATGCAGTCTCCATAGTCAAACATTGGTGACTTTAAAAGGGGCACTGTCACAGGATGCTATCTTTGCCACAAGTCAGTTTGCAAAATTCTGCTACATCTGCTTCAGTCAACTGTAAGTGCTATTAAATGGAAGTGTTTAGGAGTAAAATTTAGACATAATACATTAGACCACGCAAACTAACAGAGTGGGGCCGCCAAGTGCTGTAGCGTGTTGCCTATCCTCTGTTGTATGATTCACTACAGAGTTCCAAACTGCCTCTGGAAGTGCCTTGGAAGTTTCATGAAATGGGTTTCCATGGTTGAACAGCTGCACATAAGCCTAAGATCACCATGTACAATGACAAGCGTCGGCAGGAGTGGTGTAAAGCACGCTGCCACTGGACTCTGGAGCAGTAGAAAAGTATTCTCTGGAGTGATGAATCACATTTAACTACCTGGCAGTCTGATGGATGAATCTGGGTTTGGTTGATGCCAGGAGAATGCTACCATACGGGAATGGACAATGCCTACTTTAAGATTTGGTGGACGAGGGATAATGGTCTGGGACTGACTTTATGGGTTTGGGTCAGGACCCTTATTTCTATTGAAAGGCAATGTTAATGCTACAGCATACAAAGTCATTTTAGACAATTGTTTGCTTCCAACTTTGTGGCAACAGTTTGGAGAAGGCCCTTCCATGTTCCAGTATGACTCTGCCCAGGGGCGTATCTAGGGCAGACTGGGCCCCATCGCAAACTTTTGACTGGTCCCCCCTCCCTTGCAACCAATCACACCCCCACAACCCCCGGCCTTCCGATAATGAACATTTATCAGTTCTGTGTGCAATGTAAAAATACAGCTAGGCCGTCAAGTGTACTACTATTAACCATTAGTTACAGTGTTATGGAAATAGAAACACAGCGTTAAGCATTGATATGTAAAACATTTTTATCACTTAGTTATGCTATTTCATAGTCATAACAGTTATTTAAAAAATTGACCTGAAACTTAAAGCACTGGGACAGGAAGGATCACACCTTTGTAGATAGTGCATAACACCCCCTTGTAGATAGTGCCACATACTCCCTTGTAGATAGTGTCACACGCCCCCTTCTAAATAGTGTCACACAACCACTTGTACATAGTGCCACACACAGCCCCCTTGTAGATAGTTCTGCACACACCCCTGTATTTAGTGCCACTCACAGCCCTCTAGATAGTGATATTCCCACCTGTAGATAGTGCCACACCACACCCCTTTTAGACAGTGCCACCCCCTTGTAGATAGTACCACACCCCACTCTAGTTAGTGCCACACACAGCCCCTTGTAGATAGTGCCAAACACAGCCCCCTTGTACATAGTTCCGCACACACCCCTGTAGTTAGTTCCACACATAGCCCTGTTGTAAAAACGGGGTAGGGAGACAGACAGGTGAGCCCTAATCTACCCGCCACTCAGTCCCTGCCTACTTGCAACGGCCCGTCCTAGGCGACGGCGTACAACTGGGCCACGGTCCCTACTCTCACTATGTTCACGACAGACAGACAGACAAGGGTACAAAGAAGCTAAGGGAAAAGGGGCAGATGCCCACGGCAACACCGTGAGCTACAAGAGTAGTGAACGAGCCGAGTCAAACCAGGAGTGTACGAGGTACCAAACGCAGAGAAGAGAGTAGTCAGTAAAGCCAGGGTCAATATGAAGCAGAGGACAAAATAGTACAAGCAGCAGCAGTAGAGCCAGGAAACAAGCAGAATCACAGGCAAAGGAGAAGCAGGAAATGAAGGTATAAATAGACAGAGGGCGGGAGCTAGCTCCGTCTGGCCAGGCTGTGATAGGCTCTCCCTCTCCTCAGCCTCCCATCCTGAGTGGTAGAAGAAGAAGTCACTCTATCAGACTTAGGAGCAGGTGCAGACTGACTAACCACGGGTGTCGACACAGAAGCTGTGTCTGGCAGATCCTTTAAAACCTGTAGATAGGGCAATTCCCCCTTGTAGATAGTGCCACAAAGCCACCCTTGTAGATAGTGACACACACACTGCCTTGAGGAAGGTGTCACACACCCCCTGTAGATAGTGCCACACACCCTCTGTAGATATTGCCAAACACCCCCCTTGTAGACAGTGCCACATTCACACACCCCTGTAGATAGTGCCACACACAGCCCCCTTGTAGATAGTGCCACACACACACCCTTTATAGATAGTGCCACACAGCCCCTTGTAGCTAGTGTCACATATGCCCCCTTGTAGATAGTGCCCTCCCAAACAAATAAAAAGATTATACTCACCTAGCCCGTTCCAGCGATAAACGGAGCTGCATCACAGCCTACTTAGCAGCCTATGAGATGCCAAGACAGGACCCTTGTGATCCAGTGATGTCAGTACACCAGCCAGCGCAGGGCTGTTGTCCCAGCACTTTATAGGCTACAGGCCATGTAAGGCCTGCGGCCTAGTGTATGCTTTCTCCGCCATAGTATTCAATGGTATCTACATACTAAGGGCGCATTGAATGTGGCAGTTGCCCGGGGCCACGGATGCCCGGTGCTAGCAATGCCACCAGGCATGAGGGGGCCTGTGCCGCCCAGCACATAAATGTTATATGCTGGGTAGGGTGGTGTGGGCTCGCTCATGACACGGGCCCTGCAGCAGCCGCTATGGCTACTATAGTGGCAGTTCAACCACTGACTCTGCCCTGTACACAAAGCAAAGTCCATAAAGGCATAGTGTGACAAGTTTGGTGTGGAGGAACCTCAAGTGGCCTACACAACCACACTAAACACCATTAGACTGAATTGGAACACCAATTGCGAGCCAGCCCTTCTCGTCACCATTGGTGCCTCACCTCCCAAGTGCACTTTTGGCTAATTGTGTACAAACACCCACTGAAACACTATAAAATCTTGTGGAAAACCTTCCTAGAATAGTTTAGTCACACTTTTAACCGTATTAACACCAATGGTTTTGGAATGGGATGTCCAACAAGCTCAATAAGGTGTGATGGTCAGGTGTCCACATATATTTGGCCAAATAATGTATTACATTAAAATGTACCATTTGTAATCACATATTTATATTTAAAGGATATGTGAAATTGTAAACATTTTCTAAGCTTCAATGCACCTAAAATATGAAGCAACTTTGCAAATATCCTTGAGTAAAGATATCCTACTGTAACACTGGCGGCTGCTTATCATCGCTATCCTGCTTCCCTTGGTGGCCACCAGCATCTGTTACCTCAGTGCCGGCGTCTCCCTCCTCCTACTGTACCCACTTGCTGCTCTTTCCCATAGGGTGCGCGTGCGCCCTTGTGACCTCTTAAAGGGCCAATGAGCGCACCACTAAAACCTTCCCTAGAATATACCTGTGCACCCTGGCCAACTTAATCCGTCCTTCCCTCCTTCCTGTGCCTGAGCAATGTTGTGTCTATCCATGTTCATTTAGCAAATGGTGCCTTAGTTGTACCCTGTATCCTGTGTTCCCGTATTCTTTTTCCTGTATCCCATATCCAGAAATTGTGTTTGTTCCAGTGCGAAGTCTAGTGGAGGAGTTAAGTACATCTTCTATACTCGGTGCACGTGGCGGCCCGTGGGCCCCGGACGACTACACTTCATCTGTGCCAAGTGTCATCTGTGCCAAGTGTCTGCCACGCCAAGTATCTGCCATGCCAAGGGCCTGCCACGCCAAGTGTCTGCCATGCCAAGTGTCGGCCAAGTCAAGTGTCTGCAATGCCAAGTGTCTGCAACGCCAATTGTCTGCAACGCTAAGTGTCTGCCAAATCTCCTATCCAGGTACTCTTGTCCTAAAGACTATCATTGACTATTGTTTGCCAAGCTGCTACTTCACTACGGCGGAGCGGCCTAGTGGGTCCACATACCCCACAATCGTTATAGTTTTCTCAGGCCATGGATCCCGCTAGCCAACCCAAGACAGCGCTCCAATTGATGCAAGCAGACATGCATGACGTCCTTGCATGACAGAATCAGCTCCTTCAGGAAGTAAATTCCATTGTCAATCGTTTGGATCTTCCTTCTGTGGCTGCTCCCTCTACACCACCTCATGCTGCTCTTCCTATCAGTACTGGGCCCAGAATCTCTCTGCCTCTACCACCTCTCTACAATGGAGATGCTAAGACCTGTGGAGGCTTCATTAACCAATGCCAGATTCACTTTAAATTGCACGCTCATCTTTTTCCTCTCAGATGTTACCAAGGTCGCTTTCATTGTCTCCCTCCTCAGGCAAAGCTCTGACATGGGCAAACACCATTTGGGAAGCAATCCTTCACTCAGAACAGATTGCTTTCAATGTCTTTCTAAAACCTTGGTTTTGCTTACATGCTCTGGTCTTCGACCGGAGTTCCCGAGAGGTTCCCCTATGGGGACCCAAGTGTCTTCACAGCTGTCTGCCACAGGTTCGTCCTGTTCTGCCTCCACTGCCTTAGTCACTCTCTGGACTACCTCCACATTATGCCAGTTTTGCGGATGTCTTTAGAGGTCCTTCCTCCTCATCATTCCTACGACTGTCCTATAGAACTGCACCATAAAGCCTCACTCCCTCATGGACGGGTTTAGCCTCTCTCCTTACCAGAAACCCAGGCCATGTTGGCTTATGTCAAGGAGAACCTTGAGAGGGGGTTCATTAGGAAGTCTACTTCTCCGGCCGGAGCCGGATTCTTCTTAGTCGAAAAAAAGATAGCTCATTTTGACCATGTATTGATTACCGAGGTTTAAATTAAAACATGATCACAAACTGGTACCCTTTGCCGCTAATGTCCGAGCTCGTGGGGCCAAGATTTTCACGAAGCTGGATTTACACGGGGCTTATAACCTAATCCAAATCTGTAAAGGTGACGAATAGAAGACCACATTCAACACCCAAGTCAGTCACTACGAGTATCTCATGATGCCCTTTGGTCTGTGTAACGCTCCAGCTGTGTTTCAGGAATTTGTGAATGACATCTTCTGGGATCTACTGTAAGTCTGTGTGGTGGTATATTTGGACGTCATCCTGATCTACTCACCAGATCTGACGACGCATCGGAAGCATGTTTACCAAGTCCTGTCGCGGTTAAGGGGGAATCACATTTACGCCAAACTCGAGAAGTGCGTGTTTGAAAGGAACTATTTGCCCTTCCTGGGCTATATTGTCTCCGATCGTGGACTCAAGATGGATCCAGAGAAGGTAAAGTCCGTCTTGGAGTGGCCACGTCCACAGGGTCTCCGGGCTATACAGAGATTTCTTGGATTCTGAAAATTTCTACCGACAATTTATCATCTTCTCATCTTACTGCCCCAATCTCTGCTGTTACCAAGAAGAAGGTGAACGCCAAGGTTTGGACCCCGGAGGCAGAGTCAGCATTTACCAGCCTCAAGAGCGCCATCACTTCAGCCTTCGTTCCTGAAAATTCTGATGTGACTCGGGAGTTCTCACTAAAGGTGGATGCTTCTTCCGTTGGTGCTGGAGAACTCCTGTTTCAAAGAAACTCCAAGGGTAAGGCAGTAGCTTTTGGCTTCTTATCTAAACTATTCTCTCCTACAGAACGCAACTACTCCATTGGGGACCGGGAGTTACCGGCTGTCAAATTGGCTTTAAAGGAGTGGAGACACCTGCTGGAGGAAGCTATTCATCCTATCGTCATCTATACGGATCACAATAATCTCGCGTATCTGCAGTCTGCACAATGATTAAATCCACGCCAAGCCAGATGGTCGCTGTTTTTTGGCAGATTCCAGTTCCTGCTCCACTTTCGTTCTGCAGATAAAAATCTGAAGGCCGATGCCCTGTCTCAGTCATTTGAAACTAATGACTCTTAGGAAGTTCCTCAACATATCATAGATTCTTCCAGGATTATTGCTGTTAACCCTCAGCAAATTAGAGACATTCCCCCTGGAAAAACTTTTGTTCATCCAGCAGACAGGAAAAAGATTCTCTTGTGGGGACACAAACCGTCTGGGCACTCTGGTGTCCGTAAGACAAGGGACTTTATCTCTCATCACTAATGGTGGCCCACGATGCCTAGAGATGTTGTGGACTATGTTGCTTCTTGTACCAACTGCGCCCAAGACAAGTCTACTCAACCAAGTCTGCTGGTTTGCTCCAACCTCTGACCTTACCTGATGGTCCTTGGCAACACATTGCCATGGATTTTATCACCGACAATCCTCCTCCTGCAGGTTGTACCACTGTCTGGGTCGTGGTGGATTGCTTCTCTATAATGGCACATTTCATTCCACTGACAGGCCTCCCCTCTGCTCCTAGTCTGGAAAATGTATTTATACAGCATATCTTTCGTCTGCACGGACTGCCCCTCCATATCGCCTCTGATCGGGGATGTGAAATTGGACTTTTCCTCTGCTTATCACCCACAATCTAACAGATTAATGAAATACTGGAAAATTATCTTCGTAATTTTATTTCTCTTCCACACGACAATTGGGTGCAGCTCCTTCCTTGGGCCGAATTTTCTACAACAACCACACGAGTGAGACAACTACTTCTTCCCCGTTCTTTATTGTATACAGCCAACATCAACGTGTTCCTCTACTTATGCCATCTAAATCTCAAGTGCCTGCAGCTAATTCTTCATTTGGAAACGTTCTTCATATCTGGTAGCAAACAAAGTCCTCTATCCCACAAGCAGTGGACCACATGAAGAAAAATGCAGATAGAAAAAAGAAAACCCCTCCTCAGTTTCTTCCCGGAGTCAAAGTCTGGTTATCATCAAAGAATATTCATTTAAATATCCCCTTTTACAAATTCTCCCCAAATTTCGTAATCCTTTTGAAATTCTGCAACAGATCAATCCTATGTCATTTAGGCTACGGCTGCCTCCGAATCTCAAGATTCCCAACTCTTTCCATGTGTCCCTCCTAAAGCCCATGGTCCTGAATCGCTAGAGCAAATCTTCTGGCCCTGCAATTTCTCCCAGTGGTGCCTCTGACGTATTGGAAGTTAAAGAGGCTCCGTCACCACATTATAAGTGCCCTATCTTGTACATAATGTGATCGGCGCTGTAATGTAGAATACAGCAGTGTTTTTTATTTAGAAAAACAATCTATTTTCACCAAGTTATGACCTATTTTAGCTTTATGCTAATGACTTTCTTAATAGAAAATTGGGCGTGTTTTTACTTTTGACCAAGTGGGCGTTGTGGAGAGAAGTGTATGACGCTGACCAATCAGCGTCATACACTTTTCCCCATTCATTTATTCAGCACATAGTGATCCTGCGTTATTCACTATGTGCAGTCACATACACACATTAACGTTACTGAAGTGTCTTGAAAGTAAATAGACATCGCGTCCAACCAGGACAGAATGTCTATTCACAATCCCAACACTTCGGTAACGTTTGTGTGTGACTTACAGCACAGCAAGCGTAATCTCGCCAGATTTCGCTGTAAATGACAGCACAGCGTGATCTCGATGTGCTGTGTGAGTTTAGTCACACACAAACGTTACCAAAGTGCCGGGATTGTCAATAGACATCCCGCCTGTGAAGGATTTGCCTGACACAGCTTCTGTGTCGACGCCCGTGGTTAATCAGCCTGCATCTGTTCCTAGGTCTGCTAGAGTGACTCGATCTGCTACCACTCAGGCTGGTAGGCTGAGGAGTGGGAGAGCCTATCGCAGCCTGGCCAGACGGTTCTAGCTCCCGCCCTTGGTCCACTTATACCTTCATTTGCTGCTTGTCCTTTGCCTGTGATTTTCCTGGTTCCTGGCTCTGCTGTTCCTGCTGTTACTATTGACCTCTGCTTCATATTGACCCTGGCTTGACTACTATTTTCCTGCGCTGCATTTGTTAGCACGTACACTCCTGGTTTGACTCGGCTCGTCCACTACTACTACTAGTGTTGCTCACACTGTTGCCGTGGGCAACTGCCCCACATTCCTTTGCTCTTGTGTTCCCTATCCTGATATTACATAATTCCAGGCCCAAATACCCTTTCTACCCCGGTCCCTGACACACTATGTACCCCCTTGAGGCCCTAGCTCAGCAAATGCAGGGTCTCTCCCTACAGGTCCAAGACCTGGATCAGAGGTGCAACCTGCGTGATGCTACCCAGGTAGTGCCCTCCACCCCACCTCTTGAACCCAACCTCAAGTTGCCTGACCGGTTCTCAAGGGACCGAAATACTTTTTTCTCCTTTCGGGAACGTTGTAGGCTCTATTTCCGTTTAAGGCCCCACTCCTCAGGTTCTGAGAGCCAGCGAGTGGGTATAATTATGTCCAGGCTCCAGGACGGACCCCAGGAATGGGCCTTCTCCTTGGCCCCTGACGCCCCTGAACTCTCTTCTGTTGACCTTTTTTTTCGGCTCTCGGAGTCATCTATGGCGAGACTGACAAGACTGCCTTTGCCGAGAGTCAGCTGGTGACCTTACGTCAGGGTAAGAGACCCGTTGAGGAGTACTGTTCTGACTTTAGGAAGTGGTGTGTAGCTTCTCGGGGGAATTACCCTGCCTTGAGGTGCCAGTTTAGATTGGGTCTGTCGAACGCTCTGAAAGACCTGTTAGTTAGTTATCCCTCTTCTGACTCTCTAGATCAGGTTATGGCTTTAGCGGTACGTCTTGACCGACGTCTCAGGGAACGACGACTTGAACGTTTTTGTGCATTCTCCTCTGGCTCCCATATGATGGCTCCGAGGCTCCGTTGCTTCGTTCTTCCACAGAATATATCCAGGAAAGCGTGGCCAAGGGTTACATTCGTCCCTCTACTTCTCCAGTAGGTGCTGGCTTCTTCTTCGTAGGGAATAAGGGTGGTGGTCTTAGGCCGTGCATCGATTACCCAAACTTGAATAAGGTCACTGTAAGGAACCAATATCCCCTTCCTCTGATTCCTGATCTCTTCAATCAGGTTCAGGGGGCCCAGTGGTTCTCTAAGTTTGATCTTCGGGGGGCTTACAACCTCATCCGAATCAGAAAAGGGGATGAGTGGAAGACTGCGTTTAACACGCCCGAATGTCATTTAGAATACCTCGTCATGCCCTTTGGGATGTGTAATGCTCCCGCGGTTTTCCAGAATTTCATAAATGAGATTTTAAGAGACTACCTGGGGGTATTTCTTGTAGTGTACCTTGATGATATACTTGTGTTTTCCAAGGACTGGTCCTCCCACATTGAGCATGTCAGTAAGGTGCTCCAGGCCCTTCGGGAAAACAAACTCTTTGCTAAAACCAAAAAGTATGTGTTTGGGGTGCAGGAGATACCATTTTTGGGAACAAATCCTCACTCCTAACGAATTCCGCATGAACCCTGCCAAGGTTCAGGCTGTGACTGAATGGGTCCGACCTGCCTCCCTGAAGGCTTTACAGTGCTTCCTGGGGTTTGCTAATTATTATAGGAGATTTATTGCTAACTTCTCGGTCATCGCTAAGCCTCTTACTGACCTCCGGAGGCGGTCCAGGCTTTTGAGGTCCTTAAGAGGTGCTTTATTTCTGTCCCAGTGCTGATCCAGCCTAACCAGATGGAGCCATTCATCGTGGAGGTTGATGCCTCCGAGGTGGGAGTGGGTGCTGTTTTCTCCCAAGGTACTAGGACTCTCACCCATCTCCGTCCCTGTGCCTACTTCTCCAGGAAGTTCTCCCCCACTGAGAGTAACTATGACGTTGGCAACCGCAAACTCTTAGCCATTAAATGGGCATTTGAAGAGTGGCGCCATTTCCTGGAGGGGGCTAGGCACCAGGTAATGGTCCTTACCGACCACAAGAATCTGTTTTTTCTAGAATCTGCCCCGAGGTTAAACCCGAGACAAGCTCGATGGGCGTTGTTTTTTACTAGATTCAACTTTGTGGTCACCTATAGGGCTGGGTCTAAAAATATTAAAGCTGATGCGCTGTCGCGTAGCTTCATGGCCAGTCCTCCTCCGTGAGGAGGATCCTGCTTGTGTTTTGCCCCCAGGTATAATCATATCCTCTATTGATTCTGACTTAGTCTCCGAAATTGCGGCTGATCAAGGTTCAGCTCCCGAGAACCTTCCTGAGAACAAGCTGTTTGTTCCCCTGCAATTCCGGCTAAGGGTACTCAGGGAGAATCATGACTCTGCACTATCTGGCCATCCAGGCATCCTGGGAAAAAATCATCTAATTTCTAGAACCTATTGGTGGCCTGGGTTACTTAAAGACGTTAGGGCGTACGTCGCCGCTTGTGAAATTTGTGCTAGGTCCAAGACTCCCAGGTCCCTACCAGTGGGCTTACTATGTTCTTTGCCCATTCCCCAGAGACCTTGGACCCATATCTCCATGGATTTTATCACCGATCTGCCTCCATCCAAGGCAAGACGGTGGTGTGGGTTGTAGTAGATCGCTTCAGTAAGATGGGCCACTTTGTGCCCTTCAAGAAACTACCCAATGCCAAGATGTTAGCTACCTTGTTTGTCAAACACATCCTGCGTCTCCATGGGGTTCCTGTCAATATTGTTTCTGACAGAGGGGTACAGTTTGTTTCATTGTTTTGGAGGGCTTTCTGTAAGAAGTTGGAGATTGATCTGTCCTTCTCCTCGGCCTTCCATCCTGAAACTAATGGCCAAACCGAGAGGACTAATCAGTCTCTAGAACAATATTTAAGGTGTTTTATCTCTGACTGCCAAGATGATTGGGTCTCCTTCATTCCCCTCGCCGAATTTTCCCTCAATAACCGGGTCAGTAACTCGTCAGGGGTCTCCCCCTTTTTCTGTAATTTTGGATTTAATCCACGGTTCTCCTCCGTTTCACCTGGTAGTTCCAACAATCCCGAGGTAGATGTCATTCATCGGGAACTGTGCACAGTCTGGGCCCTGGTTCAGAAGAACCTTGAGGCGTCCCAGAGCATACAAAAGACTCAGGCAGATAAAAGACATTCTGCTAACCCCTTGTTTGTGGTCGGGGATCTGGTGTGGCTGTCTTCAAAAAATGTGCGCCTTAAAGTTCCGTCCAAAAAATTTTCTCCCCGGTATATAGGGCCGTACAAGGTCATTGAGGTCATTAACCCTGTCTCCTTCCGGCTGGAGTTACCCCCGTCTTTTCAAATACACAACGTGTTCCATGCCTCCCTCCTGAAATGCTGCTCCCCGTCCTTGGCTACCTCGAGGAAACCTCCGGTCCCTGTTCTTACCCCTGAAGGGGTAGAATTCGAGGTGGCCAAGATTGTGGACAGCAGGATGGTCTAAGGCTCTCTCCAGTACCTGGTCCATTGGAGAGGATACGGGCCTGAGGAGAGGACTTGGGTACCCGCCCGGGATGTTCACGCCGGGTTATTACTCAGGAAGTTCCATCTTCGGTTCCCCAACAAGCCAGGTCCACCTAGGAAGGGTCCAGTGGCCCCTCATGAAAGGGGGGGTATTGTGAAGGATTTGCCTGACACAGCTTCTGTGTCGACGCCCGTGGTTAATCAGCCTGCATCTGTTCCTAGGTCTGCTAGAGTGACTCGATCTGCTACCACTCAGGTTGGTAGGCTGAGGAGTGGGAGAGCCTATCGCAGCCTGGCCAGACGGTTCTAGCTCCCGCCCTTGGTCCACTTATACCTACATTTGCTGCTTGTCCTTTGCCTGTGATTCTCCTGTTTCCTGGCTCTGCTGTTCCTGCTGTTACTATTGACCTCTGCTTCATATTGACCCTGGCTTGACTACTACTCTCCTGCTCTGCATTTGTTAGCACGTACACTCCTGGTTTGACTCGGCTCGTCCACTACTCTGTTGCTCACACTGTTGCCGTGGGAAACTGCCCCACATTCCTTTGCTTTTGTGTTCCCTTGTCTTGTTTGTCTGTCGTGCACTCATTGAGCGTAGGGACCGTCGCCCAGTTGTACGCCGTGGCCTAGGACGGGCTGTGCAAGTAGGCAGGGACTGAGTGGCGGGAAGATTAGGGCTCACCTGTCAGTCTCCCTATCCTAACATTACACTGTCCTGGTTGGACGCGATGTCTTTTTACTGTCAAGACACTTCTGTAACGTTAATGTGTCTGTATGTGACTGCACATAATGAACAATGCAGGATCACAATGTGCAGAGTAAATTAATGGGGAGAAGTGTATGGCGCTGATTGGTCAGCGTCATACACTTCTCTCCACAACGCCCACTCGGTCAAAAGTAAAAACACGCCCAGTTGTCTACTAAGAAAGACATTAGCATTTAGCTAAAATAGGTCATAACTTGGTGAAAATAGATCGTTTTTCTAAATAAAAACCACTGCTGTAATCTACATTACAGCGCCAATCTCATTATGTAGGAAATAGGGCACTTATAATGTGGTGACAAAGCCACTTTAAGAAAATTGTGGACTACAAGATGGTTGGAGGAAAAGTCTTCTACCTGGTTGACTGGAAAGAGTTTGGTCCTGAGGAGAGGTCATGAGACCCTGAAGAGAACATTGATGCCCCTGCACTCATCAAGAGGTTCCTGCTATTCCCTGGTCCTAAGTAGAGGGTGCGTAAAGGGTGGTACTGTAACACTGGGGGGCGCTGATCACCGCTATCCTGCTTCCCCTGGCGGCCGCCAGCATCTATTACCTAATTGCCGGCGTCTCCCACCTTCCCGGGGATGCCAGCGTGTACTCTTCCCGCTTGCTGCTCGCTCCCGTAGTGCCGGAGCAATGTTGTTTCTACCCATGTTCGTTTAGCAAATGGTCCCTTAGTTGCATCCTGTATCCTGGTTTTCCGTATACTGTTTCCTGTATCCCATATCCAGTAACTTTGTTTGTTCCAGTGCGAAGTCTAGTGGCGGAGTTGAGTACACCATCTTTACTCGTTGCATGTGCCGGCCAGTGGGCCCCAGTTGACTACACTTCATCTGTGCCAAGTGTCATGTGTGCCAAGTGTCATCTGTGCCAAGTGTCATCAGTGCTAAGGGCCTGCCACGCCAAGTGTCAGACACGCCAAGTGTCGGACACGCCAAGAGTCTGCCAAATCTCATATCCAGGTACTCTTGTCCTAAAGACTATCATTGACTATTATTTGGTCAAGCGACCTAGTGGGTCCACATACCCCACAATCGTTACACCTATCATTATGTGCAGGGCCGGTGTCATAACCCGGGCAAGTGCCGGGGCCCACTACCCTTCGGGGGGCCAACTCGGCCACCGGGTGCTGATGCTGCATGGCTCCTCTAGTAGTGGAATCCGGAATCCGTGGCCAGAGTGTTGCCAACGGGATTCTGCTTCTGGAGGGAGCCCCCTTTGCTATGGCAGAGCAGGGAGGTAGCCATTTACTCGGCTACAGACTCCCAGGCAGAGTGCTAGAAGCGGCTCTGCTCCGGGACTCCGCCTCTTGGCAAGCACCTGACATCACTGTCCATATATGGACAGTGATGTCAGGGCTTCCCCAGAGTTCCGGAGCAGAGCCTATACTAGTGCTCTGCTCTGGGACTCCGGCTCTGGGGCTGCCCCTCAATATGACATCACTGTCCATAAATGAACAGTGATGTCAGGAGCAGAGCAGTGTCCCAGAGCAGAGTGCTAGTAGTGCTCTGCCCAGGACTATGGCTCTTGGGTTGCCCCTGAAATCACTATCCATATATGGACAGTGATGTAAGGGGCTTCCCCAGAGTAGGAGTACCGGAGCAGAGCCATTGCTAGTGCTCTGCCCAGGGCTCTGGGGTTGCCCCTGACATCACTGTCCATATATGGACAGTGATGCCAGGAGGAGAGAAGGAGTTCCAGACAGAGCGCTAGCAAAGGCTCTGCTCCGGTACTCCTGCTCTGGGGAAGCCCCTGACATCACTGTCCATATATGGATAGTGATTTCAGGGGCAACCCAAGAGCCATAGTCCTGGGCAGAGCACTACTAGCACTCTGCTCTGGGACACTGCTCTGCTCCTGACATCACTGCCCAGTTGTCCATTAGAAAGGCTCATTTGCATAAATATAAAAATGCTCATAACTTGGCCAAAAATGCTCGTTTTGGAAAAAAAACAAAACGTTACTGTTATCTACATTGCAGCGCCGATCAACTGCAATAAGAGATAGGGATTTGAAAATCTTGTGACAGAGCCTCTTTAAGCTCATGGGCCCCAATGCAAAAACTATAACAGGGCTCTCTGAACTACCATGTGCCATTTATAATACTAGTCTCTGTGGCAGAGGGACCATTGGGTCCCCTCAGGTACTAGAGCCTGGGTGTGACTGCTAACTCTGTACCCTCTATCGCTACACCCCTGCTAGGTGCCTTACACATTTATACAAACACAAATAGCTTGTAATAAAATTTTGCTAACTTACTCCATCCTTCATGTTTTTACCGTTGGTTATCTCTTTGCAGTTGACAGGAAATCTGTAGGTCATAAATTATAGGTTCCAAAAATAAATAATATTTAGATTTTTTTGTTAACAAAACCTTTTCATGTGTTTTCTTGTGAGTACCGAATTGGAAGAATCAATCCAGCAATAACTTTTCACTTGTGTATTGATTTATCCTCCTCGGATTATGCCTTATTTGTACTGTATAGACTGGCAATGAATGAACCCTGCAGGCTGGCATTTATGTCTCACCTGCCTCTGTCCTTAGAATCTGTGCTTACTATACAAATCAATTTTAATGGGTCACTAGAGTTCCCAGACACTGTAATTATAGTATTGCATGTCATGTACTTTATACTTATTGAGGTAGACTGCTGTCTCAAGGCAATGTTAATGGTAAAATGAAATATACTGAAGATTAGCATTAAACAAAAAGCTATTGTAAAGTCCCTAAAAAGATGGCAGGGTGCTTAGAAATTAGGCTTTGTGAAGTTTTAGGGAAAGCAATAGAGGTTCTTTGATAAGCATAAAAAGACACGGCATTTCATCCCTTTTGCTGTGAAGATATATAACCTGCTATGCATTATGTGCTAATGTTTTCAAAAGAGAGACTAGATGGCAGAGGGTACTTATCTTTTTGTTCCGAATATAATTTTGAAAGGAAGGCTGACTTAGCATAGTAATCAAATATATTATCAGCTTGACTTCATTTAGAAATACTAAATGCGATAAGCATGCCAACTCTGTTGATGGTTAGCCATATACATAATTTATGCTAATATAGTACATTGAAAAGTAATGTATATATGTATGTTATTTACGAGAGATTGTTAAATGGACACTAACTATTCGAACAATTTATGCTAATCTAATAGTATACCTGATATAGATTAACATTGTAATAAACTTACTGTTCAAATTTTGTTGTTTTTTCCATGCAAATTTTGTGTGAAGTTAGTGATGCTAGGTGTCGCCCTTCCTGTAATCTGCCTTCCACACCCAGTTGTCAAGCAAAGTCTGTTTCTAGTTGCAGAGCAGAGGATACAGATTGCAGGAAGTGTTGGAGTGTCTCTTCACTTTCTGACAATAGAAGTCTATGGTGAGGGGATTGGGCAGTAGGAGACAGACTGCAGAAAATGGGAGTGTCTTATCACAGCCTTTCCATAGAAGTCTATGGAGAGGAAAGGGGGAAGGAGGAGGGAGCAGGGAGAAACACAAACATGTTGCCATTAAAAGTCTATGGAAATGGGAGAGGGAGAAGGAGAAGGGAACAGAGATAGAGGGACAGACAAGCTGCCCATATTAATCTTTGGAGAGGAGATACACAGGAAAGGGGGTAGCAGGAGAAAAAACAGGTAGAGAAAAACAGACACATCACCAATACAAGTCTATAGAGAGGAGAGGATGAGCAGGAGGAGGGAGCAGAAGCAGAGACAGGAGACAAACAGATGCTGCCAATATAAGTCTTTGAAGAAGGGAAGGAGTAGGAGGAGAAAGAGATACAGACACTATGCCCATAGAAGTCTATGAAGAGGCTACTGGGGATCAGCAGGAGGAACCAGGAGAAAAGAGAGAGACACAAAGATGCTGCCCATAGAAGTCTATGAAAAGTGGAGGGATAGCAGGAGAAGAGAACAGGAGAAGAAAGATATACAGACACAATGCCCATAGAAGTCTATGGAAAGGGGAGGGAGAGGAAGAGGAGGGAGCAGGAGGAGAAGGAGACATAAAAACTATGCCCATAGAAGTCTTTGGAGAGGGGAGGGGGAGCAGGAGGAGGAAGCAGAGAGAGAAATACACACTGCCCAGATAAGTCTATGGAGAAGGGGGAGAAGGAGGAGGGAGAAGGAGAAGAAAGAGACACAGACACGATGGCCATATAATTTTATGGAGAGGGGGGAGCAGGAGAAAGGAGAAGAGAGAGAGGAGACATAGACATGCTGCCCCTATAAGTCTATGGAGAGGGGGCTGCTGGTAAGTGTTATATGTCATTCCAGTGCTGGATTGTCATCTGCACTGCTCAGTACTGCTTTATAATCTCTATGTTGCTGCTGCAGCTTTTGTATATGTGATAGATAGATAGATAGATAGATAGATAGATAGATAGATAGATAGATAGATAGATAGATAGATAGATAGATAGATAGATAGATAGATAGATAGATAGATAGATAGATAGATGAGCAGAATTTTCTCTTCTCTACGTGTGCTGTATATGGTAGACATGATAGCATTTACGCTACATGCACTAGCTCAGAGAAAATGGAGAAGTAGAGATAGTGTTATTCCTCATGTACACACATATGACAGCTTATTCTGAAAAGTCTCATGAAAAGTTAGGTACGCTTTAATGGTAGTTGAATACTAGGTACCAAAATTAAACAGTGCATAGTGAAGTTATTTAACTCCTTCTGGGACTTTTTTTTCACGTTTTATTTAGCAGAATTTCTATACAGCTACAGCTTACCATACAGAATTTTTAATGCATACAAATAAAAGTTACATATTAATTCAGATCATATACTTTCTCCCTCTTCCCTTCCCTCATACATATAGCTATACTGGGTGGTGTACACCAATGTGATCTGACTACGATATTGTGTGATAGGTGGTCTTCCACACTTTGCTACCATACAAAACCCCATGCACATGCAGCAGAAAAAATGTGTTGGAATTTAGGGCATGCTGCTGATTTTTTTTAAAATCTGTAGCATGCCTATTACGTTGCAGAATTGCCACGCATTTCACCCTTTGCAATGCAAAGGGTGTAATCTACTGAAAATCCCCCGAAAAATCTGCAGCAGTTTTTCTGAATTTACTCTGGGGCTCCATTCACACATGTGGGATTTGACATCGGAATCAAATTCCACGTAAAATCTGACGACAAACCAGATGTCATGCATGTGAATGGGATTTCCGAAACCCTGTTCACACGCTAGAGAAAATTTCTGGAGGTATTGGGGTCTGTAGCACAAAAAAAAAATCTCCCGGTAAAAAAATCAGCAGGGGGAGATAGTAGCATGCTACTTATTCCACATAGAAGCACAGAGGATTATCTCCTTTGAATGACATTGGAAATAATCATTGTGGGGATCTTCTGCACACCGGCAGAATATCTGCAGCAGAAATCCGAGGGCCAGCCTCAGTTTTCTTCTGCAGAAATACACGGCAGATTTTAATGGCAAGGTGTGAACAGAGCCTTAGTGCTCCTTACATCTTTGCAAATGTATCACTCTCTCTTTAGGGTCTTGTGTTCTTCAATGTGCCAACATCATGGAGGAGAGCATAAGCATTAGGCCGTGTTACACATTGCGTATTTGTTGCAGAGTTTTGGTTGCTGAATCTACACCAAAATTCTGCAACAAAGTACAGTACTGTCACGATCTGTGGGTATGTTGACCCACTGGGCCGTACCGCCATAGCGGGATAGCAGCTGGCCAAACAGTGTACCAAGTCAATGTATATATAGTCCAAGCACAAGGGTACCTGTAGTAGTTCAGATAGTAGCAACAACTAGGCTCAGATGGGACCTTGGCAACAGACACCAGGCGTGGTGTAACACAGCAGGTGTGACCGGTGGCACAACATGACTCCAACTTTCTAAGGCACAGGAACAAAGTTAGCACGGGATACAGGATACAGGTAGCAGGTACGGGAACACTGGGAACAGGATAACACTAAGGGACCATTTGCAAGACTAACATGGGTAAAGACAACAATGCTCAGGCAAGGAGTAAAGGGTCCAGCCCCTTCTTATAGTCCAGAGTGATCATGGGCTTTTAGATAATTATTTTCACAGCAGAACTGAGCAGAAGTGAGCGCTGGCCCGCATCTCTTCCCTAGGAGACGCCAGCGCTCACTTCTGCTCAGTTCTGCTGTGAAAATAACATATCCATGGCTGCGGCCGTCGGGGGGGGGGGGGTGAGTACTCCCGATGGTCCGTGGCCGTGGACGCTACAAGTACATTGTAGAGGAATGGGGTTTTAACAAACCCCATTCACACACAGTGTAGTAAATCAGCAGCGGATTCTGGACAAGCTGTAGATTTTAAAATCCGCTGCATGCCCTATCCATACCTCACAACTGTCTCGGATTCTGCAGGACAATCTCGGATTCCGGGCGGTGTGCCGATGTCCCGGGCGGCTGGTGGTATGTCCTGCTGTCCAAAGTATCTGCATCCTCGGGACGCAGATACAGTTGAATCCAATGCTGAAGCAAGGAACCATCAGCTCCCTGCTTCAGTATTCATTGTCCACTCATTTAGGACTATATGGACAGTGATGTTGGGCTTTCAACTATGGAGTCCCCAGCCAGAGCAATGCAAGCTCTCTGGCCGGGGACTCCTTTTTTATGACATCAGGGGCTACTCTTGAAGCAGAATACCCGGCCAGAGCATTGCCGACACTCTGGCTAGGGATTCCGCTTCTAGGGAAGCGCCTGGCATCACTATCCATATATGGACAGTAAGTCAGGGGCTACTCCAGGAGCAGGATCCCCAGCCAGATCGTGTCCGATGCTCTAGCCGGGGATTCCGCTCCTAGAGGGAGCCCCTGACGTCACTGTCCATATGTACTCACCTATTGTTGCTGGTCAATAGGAAAAAACTTATAGGAAATGACGCTGTGAAGATGGGTAGCTTGTACCATGGGTAAGAGTGTGGGAGCATGGTGAACTATCTCCTTAAATGTGGTCTGAGGAAATGACGTGGGAGGGGAAGTGTCGGGTGTCCAGAGTGTTTAAACTCTATGGTGTGACTTTATGGTATGTCGGAGGTTGGCGCATGCGCATAACGGAAAAATGCGATGCCATGGGGATACTGACAATGTCTAGATGTAACAGGAGTCTAGTGGCGCATGAGTACTGTATGGAACCCACATCGGCTGACAGGTGATAAGAGAGCGATATGTGGGCTATAGGGGGATGTCTATGTACACCGCGTTCCAAATTATTATGCAAATGTTATTTTTCGCTGATTTTCCTAAATAGTCGATGCAAATGACAGTCAGTATAATCTTCAAGCCATCAACCGTTGGAGTATAATGCGAATTTTATTGAACAAATCTCCTAATGATAACAGATTTTTTTTTAGAAGTAAAAAACTCAAAATGCACTGTTTCAAATTATTATGCACAACAGAGATCAAAACATTTTAAAGGTTGTAAAGAGAACTAAAATGGTAATTTGTTGAGTTTGCAGCATCAGGAGGTCATATTTACAGAAATCAAAAGCTCTTTCAATCAAAAAAAACTTAACAGGCCAAGTTACATGTTAACATAGGACCCCTTCTTTGATATCACCTTCACAATTCTTGCATCCATTGAATTTGTGAGTATTTGGACAGTTTGTGCTTGAATATCTTTGCAGGATGTCATAATAACCTCCCAGAGCTTCTGTTTTGATGTGAACTGCCTCCCACCCTCAAATATATTTTGCTTGAGGATGCTCCAAAGGTTCTCAATAGGTTTGAGGTCAGGGGAACATGGGGGCCACACCATGAGTTCCTCTCCTTTTATGCCCATAGCAGCCAATGACCCAGAGGTATTTTTTGCAGCATGAGATGGTGCATTGTCATGCATGAAGAGTATTTTGCTACGGAAGGCACGGTTCTTCTTTTTGTATCACAGAAGAAAGTGGTCAGTCATAAACTCTACGTACTTTGCAGAGGTCATTTTCACACCATCAGGGACTCTAAAGGGGCCTACCAGCCCCATGATTCCAGCCCAAAACATGACTCCGCGACCTCCTTGCTGACATCGCAGCCTTGTTGGGACATGGTGGCCATTCACCAACCATCCAATACTCCATCCATCTGGACCATCCAGGGTTGCACGGCACTCATCAGTAAACAACACGGTTTGATAATTAGTCTTCATGTATTTCTGAGCCCACTGCAACTGTTTCTGCTTCTGAGCATTGTTTAAGGGTGGCCAAATAATAGCTTTATGCACACTTGCAAACCTCTGGAGGATCCTACACCTTGAGGTTCGCGGGACTACAGAGGCACCAACGGCTTCAAATACCTGTTTGCTGCTTTGCAATGGCATTTTAGCAGCTGCTCTCCTAATCCTATTAATTTGTCTGGCAGAAACCTTCCTCATTATGCCTTTATCTGAACGAACCAGTCTGTGCTCTGAATCAGCCACAAATCTTTTCACAGTACGATAATCACGCTTAAGTTTTCTTGAAATATCCAATGTTCTCATACCTTGTCCAAGGTATTGCACTATTTCACGCTTTTCGGCAGCAGAGAGATCCTTTTTCTTTCCCATATTGCTTGAAACCTGTGGCCTGCTTAATAATGTGGAACATCCTTCTTTTTTTTTTTTTTTTTTCTTTATCAAAGATTTTTATTTTGAAAATATAACAATACATAAACATTTCACGGTTTGTGCAAAAAATAGAAATTTGCACGCAGTGCAATACATTTAAATGAAGTATCATAGTATAACAACAGTATGCATATATATATACATGTATAAGAACAACAGTAGAAGGTAGCCTCCCACCTATCAGAATTGAGTGATAAGAGAGATATATCGGCAATAACTGTACCATGTTCGCATCAAATCAGTGCAATAGTCAGGGAGACCGCCCCCCCAGTAAAGTGAGAAGTGACACATATAAGAGCACTTTTGAATATATGGACACACAACACATAACACCAGACAACAAAGGGAAAACACATACAGACAAAGCGCCTCAGGTAGGTAATATGATTTGTTCAGAACATTCCATCCAGCCAGAGAGGTAGATCAGCACCATCCCGGAATCCAGACCACACCATCCAAGTTTGGACGAAGAGCCCTGATTTGCCCCTATCAGCGGACAGCAACTCCTCCATCCTCATAATCCCGTTTACCTCCGTTACCCATTCCGCCAGGGACGGTACAGTATGCGACTTCCAGTGACGAGGTATCACCGTTCTCGCTGCGGTCAAGAAATGTCGAACGATCCCCTTTTTGAGGTGTGGGAGTGATCCAGGAACCATAGAAAGCAAGCCTATGGAAGCCGAGGTCGGAACCTCAGTATGGAAAAGCTTGTTGCCTAGATCAAAAATCTTTCCCCAAAAGGGACGTAGCATGGGACAGTCCCACCAAATATGCTGGAACATCCTTCTTAAGTAGTTTTCCTTTGATTGGGTACACCTGGCAAACTAATTATCACAGGTGTCTGAGATTGATTACAATGATCCAAAGAGCCCTAACGCACAATACCATCCAAGAGTTTAATTGAAAAACGAATAATGAAATGTTTATGACACTTAAATCCAATGTGCATAATAATTTGGAACACGGTGTATGTATGATGTCCTATTAGTGTAATGGAGAGGGGTAGGGCGAAGTTGAGTAGAAAAGTGGTGTGTCCACTGCATATATAATTAAGCTAGTCAGGTTTATAAAGGAAGAAGGAAATAAAGTAGGATATGTAAGGTACGCAGGATGGGTATAGGTGTACAGTAGTATATAGTGGATGGCATATGTAGGACGTATGAACGCACATATGGAAAATGGATGATACAGGTAAAAATTGTGAAATAATGAAAATAAAATAGAACTGTAAAAAGGATTCCCATGGTTAGAATTGAGAGGCGGCAATAGGGACCAGTGGTGAGTTAGCGAGCCTGGAGGGATGGAAAAAGAGAAAAAAAAAAAATGAATTAGTCTATGATATTCATAAAAAGCTGTAAATATCGTAGTCCCGGTTTAAACCCCTTGGTGCAAGGCATTGTAGCTTATGAATCCAATATGCTTCTCTTTTTTTGAGTAATTTGATTCTATTCCCTCCTCTCCTAGATTTAGGTACATGCTCCAGAACCTGAAACTTTAGTTGTGAGATGTTGTGTTTTGCTTCCTTGAAATGGTATGGTATTGGTAATAGTAGATTTTGGCATCGTATTGTAGACTAATGTTTGCCATTCCTATATCTCACTGTTTGAGTAGTTTCTCCTACATAACCTAGTCTGCATGGGCATTTAATAAGATAGACAACGTACCTAGATTTGCATGTAAAGTAATCTCTAACCGGGAAAGTTTTCCCCATGTGGGGGTGATATATTTTGTCCCCTTTAAGGACATTAGAACACTGAGTGCAGTGTAGGCAAGGGAATGTGCCTTTCTTTTGGGTACCTAGAAAGAGTTGTCTAGGTAATTTGATTCTGGATCCTTCGTCTGCCCTTACTAGTTTGTCCCTGAGATTCCTAGGTCTGCGGTTACATGGAAGAATGGGTGATTGGAACTCTTCTATGGTTGAATAGGCCTTCGAGAGGATGTCCTCTGATAACATTTTGCACCTTATTGGTTACCGGATGGTACGTGTGAACAAACTGTATCCTTTTATACATCGGAGGTCTAATGTGTGGACGGGGTTGTAAGTTGCTTTCTATAACGTCACGAGGGTAACCCCTTTACAGGAATTTCACTGCCATTTCCTTTAGTCTGATAGTCTGAGTTGGAATGTCATCTACAATACTTTTAAATCTCTCAAATTGAGAACGAGGTAATGACCTCTTGGTGGCTAGGGGATGGCAGCTGCTATAGTGCAGTAAGCTATTACGATAAGTCTCTTTTCGGTATAGATCTGTATACAAGGTGCCTTATGGACAGTAATGTCTAGAAAGTGTATGTACCATGGATCCTGATGGAGTGTAAACTGAAGTTCAGGATAAATGGAGTTCAGATACATATGGAAGATGTTGAGGGAGTCCAATGTGCCACCCCATATGCAGAATATATCATCAATATATCTTTTCCAGACAATGGAATTGTTGGCAAAGAGAGTATGTGTGTATACATATGTTTCCGCAAAGTCCGCCATAAAGCAATTTGCATAAGGGGGGGCTACATTGGAACCCATCGCAGTACCTTGTGTCTGAATATAGTAATCATCATGAAACATGAAAAAGTTGGATGTCAAGACAAGATTGAGTAACTCTATGTAAAATTCAATTAGATCTGGGGCAGTTAGTGTGGTTGTGAGTAGTTTCTCTACTGCCAGGATGCCTTTCTCGTGTTTAATGGAAGTGTATAAGCTTGTGATGTCCCAGGTTACTAGGAGGATTTGTTCAGGTAAATTAGTTATAGATCTAACCAAGTGTAGAAAATCTGATGTATCTAACCTAACCGAAATGATTTTGTTCTTTTGACAAGGGGTGTTAGTACTTTGTCCAGGAGGATGGAAAGTGGGGACAGCACTGAATCCGTGGACACCACTATGGGTCTACCTGGTGGATTATCCAGTCTTTTATGTACCTTAGGTAATATATAATAGACTGGAGTGATGGGATGGTGGTTAGTAAGAAAGGTTAACACGGTTGCATCTATGGTGACTGTGCTGAGGTAAGGTGTTAAAGAAGTACGGATTTTATTTGCAATCTTGTAGGTGGGGTCTTGTGTCAATTTCTCATAGATACATGTGTCTTGGAGTTGACGGTGGATTTCCCTGACATAATCTGACCTGTCCATAACTACCAATGCACCCCCTTTGTCTGCTGGCTTAATGACAATGGATTTTTCATCCATGAGAGAATCTAATACTTGTCTGTCTAGGTTTGTTGGTGTTGGTTGGATACCTATACGTACCTCTTGAGATCTCATCCTTAAATTTACCTATATCTCTTTCAACTAATTGGACAAAGGTTTCTACGGCTGGGATATTCCTAGGTGGAAGAAACATGCTCTTATTATACAGGCCCAGTGTTTTCAAATCTACCTGGGTCTAGGCAGGTCTGGTAACCCCAGTATCCTTCTGGGGTGGTTCTAAGAAGTGTACCTTAAGTCTAATAGTCCTAAAGAGTCTCTGAAGGTCCATGTCCATCCCGAAGCTGTCATATTGGGATGAGAGACAATATGACAGGCCCTTCTGGAGGAGCGACGTCTGTGCCGGGCTCAGAGTCTTTGATGAAATGTTTATTATTAATGATAATGGCTAGAGATGAGCGAACCGGGACAACCGAACCCGGTTTCGGTCCGAACTTACGGAAAAGTTCGGTTCGCAGCGAATCCGAACTTCACCGGGTTCGGCCGAACCCGTTTTGACCGAACCCGGTCAAAAACATTATACAAATCGGCAGCCACTTATCTCTATCAATCACTGATAGAGAAAAGAGGCTGCTGATTAAAAATAAAATAAAAAGCATTTCATACGTACCCGGTCGTTGTCTGTGTGACGAGTCCCTCTTCTTCCTCCAGTCCGACCTTTTCTGACGCGGCAGCCTGTGATAGGCTGCAGAGGCCTCTGCAGCCTGTGATTGGCTGCAGAGGCCGCGGCAGCCTGTGATTGGCTGCAGCGCTCACATGGGCTGCATCGTCATCAAGGAATGTCGGGCCGGATGTCGAGAGGGACGCGTCACCATGGCAACGGCCAGGAGACCGGACTGGAGGAAGCAGGGAGTTCCCGGTAAGTATGAACGTCTTTTTTTTTACAGGTACTGTGATCGGTAGTCACTGTCCAGGGTACTGAAACAGTTACTGCCGATCAGTTAACTCTTTCAGCACCCTGGACAGTGACTATTTAGGGTATGTGCACACACACTAATTACGTCCGTAATTGACGGACGTATTTCGGCCGCAAGTACCGGACCGAACACAGTGCAGGGAGCCGGGCTCCTAGCATCATAGTTATGTACGATGCTAGGAGTCCCTGCCTCTCTGCAGGACAACTGTCCCGTACTGTAATCATGTTTTCAGTACGGGACAGTAGTTCCACGGAGAGGCAGGGACTCCTAGCATCGTACATAAATATGATGGTAGGAGCACGGCTCCCTGCACTGTGTTCGGTCCGGTACTTGCGGCCGAAATACGTCCGTCAATTACGGACGTAATTAGTGTGTGTGCACATACACTTACTGACGTCGCCTAGCAACACTGCCGTAATGACGGGTGCACACATGTAGCCACCCGTCATTACGGGGCCTCATGCACACGACCATTAAAACACCCGTTATCACGGGTCGTAATTACGACCCGAAATAGTGGGCCCATAGACTTCTGTTAGCCACGGGTACCTTCCTGTTTTCTCACGGGAAGGTGCCCGTGCCGTTAAAAAGATAGAACATGTTCTATTTTTTTATTTTACGGGCCGTGCTCGTAATTACGAGCACGGCCGGCCGGCCACGGGCAGCAGGCCGCTTTTGCGAACCGTGCTGTCATTATAATTATAGCAGCACGGCCCGTAAAATAGAAAAATAGAACATGTTCTATTTTTTTAACGGCACGGGCACCTTCCCGTGAGAAAACGGAAAGGTACCCGTGGGTAACAGAAGTCTATGAGCCCGTTATTGCGGGTCGTAATTACGACCCGCAATAACGGGTGTTTTTACGGTCATGTGCATAATGGGAGCACGGCTCGGAAAAACGAACGGCTGCCCGTGCTCATCTCCTGAAATACTCTGTGCTGCCTTAAACTCTGGACAGGTCAGGATCCTGTTTCTTTTAAATGCTGCTAGGGAACCCGCTCGATCCACTATATAAGGCTATGCTACAGTGCAGCATTTAAAAGAAACAGGATCCTGACCTGTCCACAGAGTTTAAGGCAGCACAGAGTATTTCAGGAGATGAGCGTGCAGATTCAGTGCTGCTGTGAACTCTGCTCTTACCATTACGTAGCTCTCAGTCTGTTACCTCTCCTCCACTCCTGTCCTCAAGAACACCTTCACATGATTGGCAAGTCACCACGTAATGGTAAGAGCAGAGTTCACAGCAGCACAGAGTATTTCAGGAGATGAGCGTGCGGATCTTGTGCATGGTGGTGACTTGCCAATCATGTGAACGTGTTATAGAGGACAGGAGAGGAGGAGATGTAACAGACTGAGCTACGTAATGGTAAGAACAGAGTTCACAGCAGCACAGAGTATTTCAGGAGAGGAGCGTGCAGATTCAGTGCTGCTGTGAACTCTGCTCTTACCATTACGTAGCTCAGTCTGTTACCTCTCCTCCACTCCTGTCCTCAATAACACCTTCACATGATTGGCAAGTCACCACCCCGCACAAGATCCGCACGCTCATCTCCTGAAATACTCTGTGCTGCTGCGAACTCTGCTCTTACCATTACGTGGTGACTTGCCAATCATGTGAAGGTGTTCTGGAGGACAGGAGTGGAGGAGAGGTAACAGACTGAGAGCTACATAATGGTAAGAGCAGAGTTCACAGCAGCACTGAATCTGCACGCTCATCTCCTGAAAATACTCTGTGCTGCCTTAAACTCTATGGACAGGTCAGGATCCTGTTTCTTTTAAATGCTGCACTGTAGCGCAGCCTTATATAGTGGATCGAGCGGGTTCCCCAGCAGCATTTAGAAGAAACCGTGTTTGTGTATGTGTGTGTTTGTGTATATATGTGTGTTTGGGTATGTGACTTTGTCTGTTTGTGTTTGTGTATATGTGTGTGTGTGTATATATGGGTGTGTTTGTGTATATGTGTTTGTGTATATGTTTGTGTATATATGGGTGTATTTGTGTATATGTTTGTGTGTAGATGTTTGTGTGTGTTTTTGTATATGTGTGTGTTTGTGTATATGGGTTTGTGTGTGTATGTGTGTTTTTGTTTGTATATGTGTTTGTGTATATGTGTTCGTGTATGTGTGTGTATAACTGTGTGTGTGTGTGTTTGGATATGTGTGTTTTTGTTTGTATATGTGTGAGTTCGTGTATATGTGTGTGTGTGTGTGTGTGTGTTTGTCTGTTTATGTGTGTGTGTGTGTATATCTTGTTGTGTTTGTGTATATATGTGTGTGTCTGTGTATGGTTGTTTGTTTGTGTGTGCGTGTATATATGTGTGTAGGTGAGTAGAAGTATTGGTATTGTTCACATTGATAACTGTTTTTTTATGTTGTTGCAGATTTTGATGTACCGATTGGACTACATCTTCGATTCGTTGGACTACTGCGTAGATCTACGTTTTTTCAAATTTTAATAAAATGGTTAACGAGGGTTTTGTTGGGGATTTCTTATTTCAATAAAAAAGAATTGTCTTTGTGTTTTTTTTTAAACTTTATTAGTGCCTAGATAATGGCAGTTGGCTGATTGACAGCATCCATTATTAAGGCGGTACTTAGTGTTAGCCGGTGCAGAGGCTAGCACTAACCACCCATTATTACCCCGGTACCCACCACCACCAGGGGTGCCGGGAAGAGCTTGGTACGATCCAGTACCCGACCATCTGTTGTGATGGTCGGGTACTGGGGCGGCCGTAGGCTGGTATTATGAGGCTGGGAAGGGCCAAAATCAGTGGACCTTCCCACCCTTGTAATGCTAGGCTGCTGCTGCTGTGTTGTATCGGGCTGGTTATAAAAATGGGGGGGACCCCCACGTCGTTTTTTTTTTTATTTAACAAATTTAGCAATAGACGGGTCCCCCACATTTTTAATAACCAGCCATATACAAGGCCGCAGCAGTCTGGCATTACATGGGTGGGAAGGGCCACTGGTTTTGTCCATTCCCAGGCTAATAAAACTGTGTTGTATGTGGCTGGTTATGATAAATTGGGTGGAACCCCATGTCTTTTTTAAAAAAAAATGTCAATAAATAATTTAAAAAAATGACGTGGGGTCCCCCCCACTTTTATAACCAGCCAGATACAACACAGCAGCAGCAGCCTAGCATTACAAGGGTGGGAAGGTCCACTGTTTTTGGCCCTTCCCAGCCTCATAATACCAGCCTGCGGCCGCCCCAGAGCCCGACCATCACAACAGATGGTCGGGTACTGGATCGTACCTGGCTCTTCCCGGCACCCCTGGTGGTGGTGGGTACCGGGGTAATAATGGTGGTTAGTGTTAGCCTCTGCACCGGCTAACACTAAGCCTCGCCTTAGTAATGGATGTTGTCACTCAGACAGCGGCCATTACTAAAGTGGTAGTAATAAAATTTGAAAAGAAAAAGACAAAGATATAGATAAAATATTTTATTGAAATAAAGCACCCCCAACACAACCCTCATTAACCATTTTATTGTAGAAAAAAAAAAACGTCATCTAAGTAGTCCTCGAAACCGACGTAGTCCAAACACCAAACCTGTAAAAAAAAAAAAAAAATGAAATAAAACATGTCGTAGGCTTAGATTCAGTTTAATGTGTGATACTGACTGTTATACCATGTATAGAAGCCTGCCGTGAAGTTGACTTAGATACAGGGCGCCAGCAGACAGTATCATACATGGCCATACATACATATATACAAACATACATACAAGCATGCACATATATACATGCAAATATACATACATGCAAACATACACACATATATACATGCAAACTATCATACATACGTACATACATGCATACACACACACACATGAAAACATACATACATACAAACAAACATGCAAAGATACATACATACATATATACAAGCATGCACAAATATACATGCAAACATAAATACATGCAAACATAATTACATACATGCACATATATATAAACATACATGCAAAAATAAAAACATGCAAACATACATACATGCACATATATACATACATACATGACAACATACATACATACAAACATACATGACAACATACATACATGCAAACATACATACATACATACATGCAAACATACATACACACATGCAAACATATATACATGCAAATATACATACAAACATGCACATGTATACATACATGCCAACATACATGCAAACATACATGCACATATATACATACATACATACATGACAACATACATTCTTGCAAATATATACATGCAAATATACATACATACACACATGCACATATATACATACATGCCAACATGCATGCACATATATACATACATGACAACATACATACATATATATATATATATATATATATACACACACATGCAAATATACATACAAACATGCATACATACATACAAACATACATTCATGCAAACACACATTCATGCAAACATACATACATACATACAAATATACATACACACATGCACATATATACATACATGACAACATACATACATACATGACAACATACATGCAAAAATACATACATGCAAACATACACACATGCAAACATACATACATACATGCAAATATATACATGCAAATATACATACAAACATGCACATATATACATACATGCCAACATACATGCACAGATATACATACATACATGACAACATACATACATGCCAACATACATACATGCCAAAAAAAAATAATAATACGTTCATACTTACTTTCCTCCTGTCCGGCCTCCAGCGATGACGTTTCATCCATGTCGCCGCTGCAGCCTGTGATTGGCTGCAGAGGCGGTCACGTGGGATGAAGCGTCATCCTGACGTGCGTGACCGCCACTACAGCCTGTGATTGGCTGCAGCGGCGAAAGGGATGAAACGTCATCGCTGGAGGCCGGACAGGAGGAAAGTAAGTACGAACGTATAATTTTTATTTTTTTATTACATTTAAATTGTATTTTCCGCGCGCCGAGCATGTACTGTGAAGGTTGCTGAAAGAGTTAGTGCAGCCCATTAACTCTATCAGCACCCCGGACAGTAGCATGCTCGGCGCACGGAAGTGACAGGTTCGGTCCGAACTAGTTCGGTCCGAACCGAACTTTTTTGTGAAATTCGGCGAACTAGCCGAACCGAACTTTTGATAAGTTCGCTCATCTCTAATAATGACCTACCTGTGATCTTGTTGTGACGTATGTTGGCTTAAGCCTGTTGCACTGGCCACTCCTCCTCGTCCTCTTCTTCCCCTTCTCGGGTGCTGGTCCAAAAAATGGTGATCAGAGTTGGGGACCGAACCCTCTGCTCCTGATCCGGATCTTGAGGAATCTCTGGATGATGAGCGGTTCCTGTTCGGCATGTGGCGTAGGAGTCTCTCCATTTGTAGACCCCGTTATACCTGTAATCTTCCGTATCCCGAAAAAACTTCTTTCTTTTGGAGTTTTCCATTTCTTTGCGATGTTGTAACAGTTGAGTGGATATCTTGTCTTTAGGTTTTGTGTACGCCTCTGGAGTTAGGGTGTCCTGTAGTTGGTGCTCTGCTGTGGTGATGCATTCCTTAGTTTCGATGATGGATTTCTGTAAATGTGAGACCGTTAAGGTGATTAAATCAAAAGAACATTTGTTGAGTATCTGCTCAAACTGTTCACTGTATACTATGTTTTCGCTAAAGATGGTTCGGTGTGTAGACATCCGTAGTCCACGTGGAATGCGTTGCACTTGTAAGTATTCGGCAATTGTAGCACAATGTAACTCCCAATTTATCAGGCGTCTTGATTCACGTTCCAAATCGCAGGATTTGACCACTGATGGTGCGGTTTGTAGGAAATCGCTTGATAAATTCTCTTGGGATACAATTGAATTTGTTTCCTCCTAGTTGTAGGAGAAGGTAAGACTGGACATTCTTATTGCAGGTGCGCAGCTGAAGGGGATATCAATGTAGATCAAATCTGTGGCACTCTGCAGGTTGTCTGGGTGCTGTAGGTAGGGTTCCCACCCCGTAGATACTTGCAATGAAAAACTCAAGCACTCCTTTGGTTGAAATATGCAAAATAGGTTTATTTTAAATAAAGCAATATAAGAGAAAAGGTGTAAAGTTTTGGCCACAATCCGGCCTTTATCAAACTCTGCAAACAAAATGCAGAAATAGTATACATATTAGTAACAGAGTACATATACAATAAATATGTACAGAAAAAGAGAAAAGAAAAAGAAAAAACAGAAAAAACAAAATGTCGCATGAATATAGTCATATCTAGCACAGGAGGATTTAACCCGTTAGTGACCGGCCCATAGTCTTTTTACGTCGGTCACTAACGGGCCTTATTCCGATGCCATAGACTTTTTACGTCGCGGCATCGGAATAAGTAAACAGAGCAGGGAGCTGTCAAATCTCCCTGCTCTGAGCTGACAGAGGTAGCTGAGGGCTGGGGGCGTCTCTGCTCTGCCGGGTGAGATTGATATTAGTATCGATCTCACCCGTTTAACCCCTCAGATGCGGTGCTCAATAGCGAGCACCGCATCTGAGTGGTTTTCGAGAGAGGGAGGGAGCTCCCTCTCATCCCACCGACACCCGGCGATAAGATCGCCGAGTGTCTGTGTCTCCCATGGCAGCCGGGGGCCTAATAAAGGCCCCCAGGTCTGCCTGTAATGAATGCCTGCTAGATCATGCCGCAAGCATGTCCTAGCAGATGCCTGTCTGTTTTAAACGGATAGGCAGTAATACACTGCAATACAAAAGTATTGCAGTGTATTATAATAGCGATCGGAGGATCGCATAGTGAAGTCCCCTAATGGGACTAGTAAAAAAGTTAAAAAACAGTTTAATAAAGTTAATTAAAAAAAATTGAAAAAAATATAAAAAACCCACTTTTTCCCCTTACAAACTGCTTTACTATTAAAAAACAAAAATAAAGTTAAAAAGTTATGCATATTTGGTATTGCCGCGTCCGTAACGACCCCGACTCTATTACATTACTTAACCCGCACGGTGAACGCCGTAAAAAATGTAATAAAAAACGACGGAAAAATGGCTGTTTACTGGGAATCCTGGCTTTAAAAAAATGTGATTAAAAAGTGATCAAAAAGTCGCATCTACTCCAAAATGGTACCAAAAAAAACTACAAGTCTTCCCGCAAAAAAAAAGCCCTCATACAACTGCATCGACGAAAAAATAAAAACGTTACGGCTCTTCAAATATGGAGACACAAAAACAAATAATTTTGAAAAAAATGCGTTTTTTCTGTGTAAAAGTAGTAAAACATACAAAAACTATACAAATTTCGTATCGTTGCAATCGTAACAACCCGCTAATAAACTTATTGTGTTATTTATACCACACGGTAAACGGCGTAGATTTAGGACGCAAAAAAGAGTGGCAACATTTCAGATTTTTTTCTATACCCCCCCAAAAAAAGTTAATAAAAGTTAATCAATAAATAATATGTACCTCAAAATGGTGCTATTAAAAAATACAACTTGTCCCGCAAAAAACAAGACCTTATACAGCTATGTCGACGCAAAAATAAAAAAGTTATAGCTCTTGGAATGCGACAATGGAAAAACATAAAAAATAGCCTGGTCATTAAGGTCTAAAATAGGCTGGTCATTAAGGGGTTAAAGAACATTGTACATAATGATTTATATAGCCTGGGGGGGCAGGGCAGTATAAGAGAGTTGGCTACAATTGTCGAAAATATAAGTGAAGTCAGCAAAGAATAATACAAGTGCTCATACAGCGAAATAATAACAACACAGATACAAGAAATATTGCATGTCTTGAGGTACAGGGTCCCTCTTCTCAAGCTGGGGATACATCTCTGGTATGCAAGTTATTAAACTCCCCTGACACACTGTCTATACTATCTGTGAGTGCTATGTGCAGAATCACCAGTGTATTTCTATGAGATGATGCTTCTCACTGTCTAAAAACGGACACAAGCAGGAGATAGGCTGAAGCTGCATGACACAGGAATACACTGACACTCTGGAGTGTGAGGAAAAAAGTTCTATGTCACTGATCTATCATTTGCAGCACTTAGATAGGAGTCAAAGCAAAGCAAGTGCAGTGTGATGAGACTCCGCCCCTTTGCCTCTGCAAAGCCAGAAACTTCATGGGAAATGTAGACTGCATTAAGGGAACCAAATCAGAGCTGAAGATGGAACTGAGGTGGCAGACAATCCATAAATCGTACATTAACCCCTTGAAGCACCAGGACGTTCTTGTACGTCCTGGTGCGGGCATTGAATTATGGAACAGACCCACAGGCTGAGCCCGCTCCATACGTGATCGCCGGATGACGGCAGTTGTCATGTTAGCCCTGGAGCCTAATGAAGAACTCCAGGGCTGCCTTTTTCTTCTCCTGTTAAGCCTATTTAAGCTCTAAAGTAACTTAAACAATAAACAAAATTAGTATTGCCGCGTCCGTAAAAGTCAGAACTATTACAACATAACATTATTTAACTCGCACGGTAAATGGCGCAAAAAAAAAAATTTAAAACGCCAGAGTCGCTGTTTTTTGGTCACCTTAGCACTACATTTTTTTTTATAAAATGTGTTTAAATATCCGTATGTACCATAAAATGGTACCGACAATAACGATAGATAGAAGGTCACGCTAAAAAACAAGTCCTCACACTGCTCAATAAATGGAAAAATTAAAACGTTATCGCTTTCAGAATATGGCGGCACATAACTATTTTTTTTTAACAAATTGTTTTTTCTTTGTAAGTAGTAAAATACAATAAAAACTACATAAATTTGGTATCGCCGTAATCGTATTGAGCAGAACAATAAAGTTAAGTTATCGTTTTTACTGCATGATAAAAGACGTAAAAACGAAACCCCCCAAAAAATGGAGGAATCACAGTTTTTTTCAATGTAACCGCACACAGATTTTTTTTTTTCAGTTTTCCAGTACATTATATGGTACTTTAAATAGTGGCGATAGAAACTACAGCTCCTTGTGCAGAAAAATAAGCCTTCACACACCACTCAATTGACAGAAAAATAAAATAGTTATGGTTCTTGGAAAGCGGGGAGTGAAAAGACTAAAATGAAAAATGGCTGTGGCACCAAGGGGTTAACTAAAACAGGTATACACAAGGCATATATAAGAATCTCTACATTATTCTTTAAACCCTTAATGACACGGCCAATTTTAGTTTTTTTATTTTCCTTTTTTTCCTTCATGCTTTTCAAAAGCCCTAACTTTTGTATTTTTTCGTCAACATAGCCGTATGAGGGCTTATTTGTTGCGGGACAAGTCATAGTTTTCCATGCCACCATTTAATGTGCCAGATAATGTAAAACTGGGAAACTGAAATAAAAATATGTTTGGGGTGCAACGGTCAAAAAACAGCGATTGCGCCTTTTTTGGGGGATTTTGTTTTTGCAGTGTTCATCATGCATTAAAAATTACATATTCACTTTATTCCACGGGTTGATACAATTATGGCGATACCAAATTTATAGGTTATTTTATGTTTTACCACTTTCATAAGAAAAATATTTGTTAACATTTTTTATTGTTTTGTGTTGCCACATTCTGAGAGCCATAAAATATAGATGAAGGCTCCTTTCACACTAGCGTTAAGCTCCGTTTATCTCTCTTCCGTCAAAGGAAGAGATGAACGAGAGTGCAAGCATTGCTTCCGTTAGAATTACCATTGATTTCAATAGTAATTCTTTTGTTTTAGATGCATTACATTTGCCTCCATTCGCTAGGTTTCCATTTTTTTCACGGAAGCAAAAGTGCTCTCGCCTTAGCTGTGTGATGGCTTATTTTTAGTGTGGCGAGCTTTAGTTTTCATTGGTACCATTTTGGGCTACATGTGATTTTTTTTTATCACTTCTTATTCAATTTTTTGGGGGAGCTAGGTATACAAAAAAACAGCAGTTTTAGCCTTTTTTTATACGGCGTTCACAAAGCTGGTGAACTTTTTACTGTGCTTCAGTAAATTAGCACACTATGCCAACATGTGGGATACTTCTAAAAACGGCAGAATCTTGGCAATAAATATTGAGTTGCATTTCTCTGGTAAAACCTTCTGTGTTAGAGTAAAATAGGATTAAATATGAATTTCTGCAAAAAAAATTAAATGTGTAAATCTCACCCCTACTTTGCTTTAATTCTTGTGAAACGCCTGATGGGTTAAGAAACTTTCTTAATGCTGTTTTGAATAATTTGAGGGGTGCCGTTTTTAAAATGGGGTGATTTATGGGGGTTTGTATTGTATGGGTCCCTCAAAGCCACTTCAGAACTGAAGTGGTCCCTGAAAAAAATTGCCTTTTGACATTTTCTTGTATATGTGAGAAATTGCTGCTAAAGTTCTAAGACTTGTAACATCCTAGAAAAAGAAAAGGACGTTCAAGAAAATGATGCGAACATAAAGAAGACATATTAGATATGTGAAATAGTAACTATTTTTTTGTGGTATTACTATCTGTTTCAGAAGAAGATACATTTAGATTTAGAAAATCATAATTTTCACAAATTTTCTCTAAATTTTGGTGTTTTTAACAAAAAAATACAGAATTTATTGACCAAATTTTCCCACTAAAATAAAGTACAATATGTCACGAGAACAACAATCTCAGAATCACTTGGATAAGTAAAAGTCTTCCCAAGTTATTACCACATAAAGTAACACACGTCAGATTTGAAAACATCGTCTTCGTCCTTAAGGCCAAAACAGGCTGTGTCCAAAAGGGGTTAACCATATATAACCAGTGTGATATATCCAGATTATATATCCAGTGTATGCAATAATAACAACAAAGTTTACAATGCAGTTAAAAATGTATGTGTACATATTCTACACTCCTCAATATTGAAATTGCAACACCAAGAAGGAAAAGTTTGGAATTGTGGAAATCATAGGATCGATAGACATGTTAATGAGATGCAAACAATAAAAAATTGGGAGCAAAATATTCCAAACATCATGATTTATTAAGTATAGAGTATGAGCAACATGCGCAGAAATATACGCACTTACATGCCTTCGCATGCTATCAATGATGGATGTCTGAGGAATGTTATGCCACGCTGAATGCACTTGGGCATGTAAATCATCAAGAATGGCTGCTGGCAGCTCCCTTTGCAATTGCCAACCAATGACGTCCCAGATGTGCTTGATGGGAGGCAAGTCCGGAGACGCTGCAGGCCATGGTAGCACGTTTAGTTCACGCAGGCTGCTCACAATAGCACAAGCAACATGCGGCCTGGCGTTGTCCTATTGAAAAATGACTTTTGGGGCAATTTGGAGAGATGGCTGTACCTGAAGTGAAGACAAGAAGGGTTCGGCTACCGTACATTATGCGACCCCACACCATAATTCTGGGAGTAGGACCGGTGAGACGTTCCCTGTAAAAGCCACTTTGTGGCATTGCCACATGGTCTCCTGCCCAATTTACAGCTATCATTGTGTCCGAGAAAAAAAGCAGGACTCATTGCTGAAGAGGATAGACCTCCATTACATCCTCCATTGCTGTCTTTCTGTGCACCATGTTAGCTTTGAGAGCGGTGGCGTGTGGTCAATGGAACAGATGTAGCTGCAGGTCTGGCTCGTAGCCCAAGGTCGTGCAAACAAATTCTGATGGTTTGTGATGACACTGGTTGCCGCCCTAGGCTTGGGATGTGACGTCCAATTTCACTTGCAGAACAGAATGTATCACGTGCCATTCTTCCAATCAGACGATCCGCCCATGCAGAGTTTCGCCTCTGCGCACCTTTTGCTGTCATTCATGCTCCTTGTTTGTCTTCCAACTTCTGGGAGATGCAAAATTGAACAGTGTTGACATCTTGGCCTAGGCACGTAGTGATCTGCCGGAGTGATAAACCAAGGTCTCTCAGTTAAAGGATTCTGTCCCTCTCAGTTTGCCACAAGTGGCGATAACTGGCACGTCGATGAACCTCCTGTTTGCATAACACAATCATCCCACACCACTTGATCTGATTTTTAAGATTTCACGTGGCTGAAAAACTTTGCTTTCAATCTGGCATTTATGCCTCTCACATGCCACATATTGGAGCTAGGTGCTTGAAAATTTGATCATTTACAGATGTTAGCGACACCTGCTATTTTTGCTATGATTTGCCTAACCTTATGGCTTGCCCTTCTTGGTGTTACAATTTCAATGTTTAGGAATGTATATAGATGGAGAGTGAACCTTTGGATGGATTTCCTCTGTTTTGCCCAAGAAACTCTAATTTGACTTGGTTGGGATGTTTGTTCATTTGTATTATGTCCATGAATGAAAGATAAGAAGTCCTAATGACATATCATATTTCCATGAACTGGATGCATGTAAACAAACATCAATTTGGTTTTATACACTTTTCACCATTATTAAAGAGGAAATAATTTTCTTACTTTTATCTACATGGAACCGTTTGCTCCTTGGACTATTCCAATTTAACTCTCTTTCCAACTAAAATATACAAAGAAAATAATGGACATTAATTCATCAGAGGTCACTTAGTGCTAAAATTATCTATATTTTCACTGCCTCAATATTAAAGATCTTTTCTAATTTATTTTAACGGTTCTCTGTTTGATCTATACCATTTGGAAAGACTTCTACATCCTTACAAGTCAGACTTTATATGCTTTCATAGGCTTTAATAAAAGTTGCCCCGAGATATTACTTTGTAGAACACAATATTTCTTTCATTCAAGAAGGTCAGTTATCATGGTTGTAAGTAACAGGGATTTGAATATTGTCCGGAATAGTCCCTCCTTGACTTTTACCGGTATAAAGTGATCATTGTTGATTGATAATTTTTCCCGTCATGGTCCATACAGAAAGTTTCACTATGGCTGGGATTGTGACTATCTAAGAAAAATGAATATGTTTTTTAGACATATAAAAAGTACTTGAATATGACAATAGACTTTGTGTATTATTTTCAAATCAACAAAGAGTAAATGTAATAGCAGAAGACACACTCTGCGTCATGTCATTATGTTTGAACCATTCTTAAAATATTTTTTTTTATTTAAGAAAAATGCAGTAAAAAAGTAAAATAATAGTTTATATTTCAGAAGAAAATGAAAATAAACAGAACCATTGTAAAGACTGATATTCCACCACCCACAATGTGACTTTAAAAATTTCTTACATGGGTCTGGTTGCCAATAGTTCTCCTGCCAAGTGGTGTTATTTTAAGCCTCCTGAAGTAGAGAAAAGCAAATATTTCACTGCTGCAGGATCCTAGATAAATGATTGGTCCAAAACCAGGTTATGGGTCCATAACAGTTTTTCTCACCGACGATTATTATTAAAAATAAAAAAAATTGTTGCGAATGTTAATAATAATCGTTATGTGTACTGTACTGCAAACAATTGGTTCCAACTAAAAGAAAAATAGTTTGTGCTATGGGAAATATGTTTTTGTGCATGTATCCTTCCCGACGAGTGTTCTGATATATAAATACTAGATAAATACCTCCCACTATCTCAGAATTAAAACATGAATAAATTGTGCAATATGTTGTCAGCTGGACATTTTTTTCTCAAATTCATGACTGGTAGTAGCCTTGGGGGTACTTAGTTAAAATGTATTTGATTAGAGAGTACTTGACTTACAGTAGCTGAAAAAATGGTCTATAACGTGAATGCGTCTAGTCTATTGACTACCACATAGCAGTCATACTAATGGTTCATTGCAGTATGAGATTAATAACAAGATTTTAAAGACATTGTTCTATTAGGATAACCCTCGTCCAAATGTTTTACAAGAACGTAAGAACGCCCATAGCTTTCAGCAGCCAAACATAAGATTCTCGGATGATTGCCTTCATGTTACAGTCTGGGTTCCCCCATACCAAAAGAAAGAAAAAACCAGATGGCACCATTCACCTATAGCATACTCCTTTCTCAGGACTTTGGTTAGGGTCGAAAATACTCGGCTGGCCCCAGTACTTTGATACGTCTAGCTAGCACGTTTGGTGATTTCCTGGATAACGTCAGCGGGATGGGATCCAGAAAAATTATTGGGAGGTTGGAGACAGTCAAATAACAAATTCCAATGGGGAGTGGGACTCATATAATAATGTGTTAACAACGGGGATGTGGCAGAGTCAAGTATGTAGTATAGTTCCGGTGTTAACTAGGGTAGTTAGACAATCCACGGTTCAGTAACAGTGATATAGCAGAGCCGAGTTTGAAGTACAGGGAATAATCCAAGAGAGTAGTCTAGATACTTGATAATGATTATTTAGGGCAAACTCAGCCAGTGGGGGATAAAAAAGAAAAAAACCCACTGAGTTTCATTTTGACATACAGTTTGTCTATTTGTCTCAGGATTATCTTCAAAAGAGAAAGATAACTCAACACCAATTCTAGCACAGAACCTCCAAAATTTAGAAATGAATTGGGTCCCACTATCTGAGACAATATTTGCAGGAACCCTATGCAACCTGACAATGTGGCAAATTAAAAATCTAGCTAGCTAGGTAACTGCAGCAGGGGTAGCATTGAAACAACTTTACTTGGTGAACCACAACCCAGACTACAGTTTTATGTTCAGAAAATGGGGAGGTCAGTGACGAAATACATGAAAATATGAGTTCATGCTCTCTTGGGCACAGATAGTAGCTGCAGAAGACCTCAGAGCAATATTCACATTTTTTTGGAATTGGCACATATTTCACAAGCAGATACATAGGCCTTAGTTTTCAGTAAACATATAGACGACCAAAAGAAACATGATACAAGTCTGCAAGTACAATGGATGCCTGGATCTCAAAAAGCCATTTTATGGCCAACAGTACTCGGTTCCCTAAGTCGTAATTATTTTCTGCAGTAGAAAATTTACAAGCAAACTATGAACAGGCACATGCAACTTGATCAAAGTCGGAGTGCCCTGGGACAAGACTGCTCTCACCTCTACCTCAGAGGCATCCACCGCAACGACAAAAGGCTGGTGTAGGTCAGGCTGCTTAAGCAATAGAGCTGACATGATGGACATTTTCAGTTTTTTGAAAGCCTCCACGTCCTCAGGCTTCCACTCATTCTCCCCTTTTTAGTCCAATCATTAAGTGGCTTTGCCAACCAAGAGAATCCTTTAATACATCTCCTGTAATATTTGGCAAAACCCATAAATCTCTGTAACCCTTTCAGAGTCTTGGGTTGGATCCAAACTGTAATTGCCTGTACCTTAGCAGGGTCCATGTGGAACTTTGCAGCTGAGACAATGTAACCTAAGAAAGTAACCTCCTGATCTTCAAAGACACATTTTTCTAGTTTAGCAAATAAATGATTCCTCATAACTTCTGTAACACAGTACATACATGTATCACATCACTGACTAGAATCGAGGAAAAAATAATATATGATCAATAATACAACCATAAAGTTACTTACAAAATTTAAAAAAAATATCATTCACTAAATCCTGAAATACAGATGGGACGATACACAGGCGAAAGGGCATAACCAGATATTCATAATGATCCTCAGGAGTATTAAAAGCAGTCTTCGACTCATCCCCTCTCGGATACGGATACAATTATAAGACCTTTTAAAGTCCAGTTTGGTAAAGTACTAGGCCTGTAATTGATTAACCAGATCATGTATACAAGGGTTAAGGATATTGGTTTTTGACAGTGATCTTATTAAGTTCTCGACTGTCAATATGTGGTCGCAAGCTACCATCTTTCTTGGACACAAAGAAAAATCGTGTCCCTACTGGAGAAGAAGAAGACTTGATAAATCCATTTCACATACACAGGGAATGAAAGAGCAAAGATCATACCTCTATCAAGGTGGGACCCAGGGTTAGGTCAATGGGAGAATCATAATCTCTATGAGGCAGTCCTTCACATTCCTTTTCAGAAAATAAATCAGAAAAACCCTTATTGTGCTGAGTCAAAAACACAGGAGAAGTTTCAGTAGAGATATATGACAAGGACAAGCAATGTGCATGACATTCAAGGTTTCACTTAACTATATCACCCAGTCGCCAATCTACCTCTCGGTTGTGTAGGTGTATTGGGATTGCCGTGGTTGCAAGTAAACAATGTGGACTTAAACCAGGCAATCAGAAGATGCGCCAAATTTATCAAAGTGGTGTATTCTGTATAATAAATTTGGAGCATCTTGCTTGACAAGTAAGACAATTTTCTCTTGCTTATACCAACTCACGGTTGGCCTATCATCCACCAAATTTGGTGCACGTCGGCTCATTTTAACCACCTCCCTTTCTGATAAGCCACACCTCCTTTTTTAAAGTGTCCAGTGAGGCACAAACATCTGTTCTTTTTAGGCCAGAATTCTACTGCAACAGCAGCAGTAAATCTGCTCCAATGACTGCAAAACAAAAAACAACACGGATTGAACATGTATAGATCCCACTAGGACGGAGATCTCTGGGATGACATTTATCGAGTTTGCATTACAGTGGCTAATTCAGTAGAGTAGTCAGGGACAAAAACAGGTCACAACAATAAAGTACAAGATATAGCAAAATCAGGTTAGGGCGAAAACACTATGACTGTCACTGAGCCCAGTTTGCAGGGGAATCAAATATACACCCATCGCTCTGACTGGTAGGAGGGCCGCTCACTCTTCCCATGCGCCGCCCTACCGAGAAACTCAGTTCATTAAAATAGGTGACCATTGAGATACAGTTAGGTCCAGAATTATTTGGACAGTGACACAAGTTTTGGCATTTTAGCTGTTTACCAAAACAGGATGAATATACAGTTATATAATCAATATGGGCTTTAATTTGAGGGTATTCACATCCTAATTTGAGGAAGGGTTTAGGAATTACAGCTCTTTGTAGCTGCCTCTTTTTCAAGGGTCCAAATGTAATTGTACAATTATCTCAAAAGCTATATAATGGGCTGCATGGGCTATTCCCTGGTTAATCTATCATCAATTAAGCAGGTAAAAGGTATGGAGTTGATTCCAGGTGTGGCATTTGCATTTGGAAGCTGTTGCTTCGAACCCACAACATGAGGTCAAAAGAGCTCTCAATGCAAGTGAAACAGACCATCGTTAGGCTGAAAAAAATGAAGAAATCCATCAGAGAGATAGCACAAATGTTAGGAGTGGTCAAATCAACAGTTTGGTAAATCCTTAAAAAAAAAAGAGCGCACTGGTGATCTCGTGAACTCCAAAAGGCCTGGACATCTACGGAAGACAACAGTGGTGGATGATCGCAGAATCCTTTCCATGGTGAAGAAAAACCCCTTCACAACATCTACCTAAGTGAAGAACACTCTCCTGGAAGTAGGTGTATCAGTATCTAAGTCTACCATGAAGAGAAGACTTCATGAGAGCAAATACAGAGGGTTCACCACAAAGTACAAACCATTAATCAGCCTCAAAAATAAGAAAGGCCAAATAAGACTTTGCCAAACAACATTTAAAGAAGCCACTCAGTTCTGGAACAGCATTCTTTGGACAGATGATACTAAAATCAACCTGTACCAGAATGATGGGAGGAAGAAAGTATGAAGAAGGCTTGGAACAGCTCATGATCCAAAGCACACCACATCCTCTGTAAAACATGGTGGATAGAGGCAGTGTGATGGCATGGGCATGCATGGCTGCCAAAGGCACTGGGTCACTAGTGTTTATTGATGATGTGAGTAAGGACAGAAGCAGCCGGATGAATTCTGAAGTGTTCAGGGATACATTTTCTGCACAGATTCAACCAAATGCAGCAAGGTTGATTGGATGTTGCTTCACAGTGCAGATAGACAATGGCTGAAAACATACTGCGAAAGCAACCCAGGAGTTTTTTAAGGCAAAGAAGTGGGATATTCTGCAATGGCCAAGTCAATCACCAGATCTCAAGCCGATCGAGCATGCATTTCACTTGCTTAAGGCAAACCAGAAAGATCCACAAACAAGCAACAACTGAAGACAGATGCAGTAAAGGCCGGGCAAAGCATCACAAAGGAGGAAACCCAGCGTTTTGTGATGTCCATGGGTTCCAGACTTCAGCTATTCATTGCCTGCAAAGGATTCTCTACAAAGTATTAAAAAACAAACCATTTTATTTATGGTAATGTTAATTTGTCCAATTACTTTTGAGCCCCTGAAATGAGGCGGCTGTGTAGAAAAATGGTTGCAATTCTTAAATGTTTCACGGGATATTTTTGTTCAACCCCTTGAATTAAACCTGAAAGTCTACACTACAATTGCATCTCAGTTGTTTAATTTTAAATCTAATGTGGTGGCATGCAGAGACCAAATCCTGAAGATTGTGTCACTGTCCAAATAATTCTGGACCTAACTGTATGTCACATTTGATTATATAGTTAATACAACAATGCTGTAAGGTTAACTCTGTAATAACTACTGGGGATAATAAGTGTCTGGTCAAGAAGCAAACAAAGTATATTTGCCCAAAATTTATCAAAATTAGAATTTGTGAAGGATTACTCTATGTGAATTTGGAAAATGTTACATTGTTTTCTAGAAATCCAGTTTAGTAATCTAATTTATTTTTCTTAATAGGACAAATATATGTTCTAAAAAACGCCATTTCACTATGCGCATGACATATGGGATTATTGCATGATTTCTAAAAGCCACACTTGTGCACTTTACAGGCAATTCTCATTGCTGGAGTGCTATTTACCAATTAAAGTGTATCTGTAGAAGAAAAGCCTGTGAAAGGAGAGAAGGGGACAGAAGTACGATTACATTAGCTTGTACTGCACCCTGACCTCATCCTTTGAGGTAAAAAGCAGTGCACGCTCTATAGACCTGAAGGTCATGCCTCCCAAGTGAAGAATCAAACTATCCCAAGGCTAAGACTTAGACAAAAAGACCAAATAATGAAAGTCAGTCTTGTGCCTTCTGTGAATCTATCTGTTTAAAATATGCATGAAATAACTGGGTGATAAAAGTCTAGTGAAGTACAGACAGTAAAGGGAACAAAAGTTTACACGTGAAAATACATTTTATTGTAACAATAGCTATGAGAACACTGCAGGCTTTATTTAATGACAAGTAAAGGAGAGTCGCTTGCCATCAGCTTCATTACCACAATAAAATGCAAAAAAATACACGAACACAGTTAACCCAAAAAATTATAACGTTTCGTAATCAATTTTAAATTGAAGATAATATATTCCAGGTCTGTATATCAATGGCTTTTTTTATTTTTGAATCAGTAAATTGCTATATGTAAATAAAATTAATATTAGGGAAAATATGATTCCATAATATTCTCTGTCAATGATTTACAAGATAAAGAATTAAGATAAAAATAATTTTGCAGTTATATGAATTTTATCTTATTTGCAGACTTCAGTGAATTCATGAATTAATTAATCCAATTTGCTTCTGTTTAGAATATTCCATAATTGAGGTCCCTATGTGGTATGAAGGTCAAGTTATGCTTGACTATCCATCAGAACTCTCAAAACATAAGCTCTTCTATTGCTTTAGCATTCCACATTATTTGATCATATCATGGTATTTCTGGACTTGGGATTTCAATGTAACAGACTTTTCAAAATGTAGCGTGCGAGCGGGTGACCCGAGAAGTGATGGGAAAGGGAAAAGGCGTAGGCCCACATATTGGCAGCCGGCTCGGCTCTTATTGTGGATTAGGCCTTCTGTAGCGTCCACGGCCACAGACCGTAGGGATTACTCACACCCTGACAGCCGCAGCCATGGATCTGTGAGCGCTGGCCTGCATCTCCTGCCTAGGAGACGCCAGCGCTCACTTCTGCTCCGTTCTGCTGTGTCCCATAGGGTGAGCGCGCATGCTCGTGCCCGGCCTTAAAGGGCCAGCACATGCACATGAAAATAATCATTAATTAGCCCATGACCCCCTGGACTATATGAAGGGCCCTGTCCCTTTACTTCTTGCCTGATCGTTGTTGTGTTTACGCGTATAAGTCTTGCAAATGGTCCCTTAGTATTATCCTGTTCCCAATGTTCCCGTACCTGCTACCTGTATCCTTTATCCCGTGCTAACTTGTGCCTTAGAAAGTTGGAGTCGTGTTGTGCCACCGGTCACGCCTGCCGTGTTACACCACACCTGGTGTCTGCTGCAAAGGTTCGATCTGATCCTAGCCATTGCTACTGTCTGAACTACTACAGGTACCCTTGTGCTTGGACTACCCTTACCTGCTACCTGTATCCTGTGCTACTTTGTTCATGTGCCTTAGAAAGTTGGAGTCGCGTTGCGCCACCGGTCACGTTTGCTGCCAAGGTCCAATCTGAGCCCAGCCATTGCTACTGTCTGAACTACTATAGGTATCCTTGTGTTTGGACAATAACTACATTGACTTGGTACACTGTTTGGCCAGCTGCTATCCTGCAATGGTGGTACGGCCCAGTGGGTCCACATACCCACAAATCCTGACAGTACGCTCAGGCCATGGACCCCGCTGGTCAACCCAAGACCTTGACGACATCACGTCATGCAGGCGGATATGCTAATCTGCCAATTATGACAGGACCAACACCGCTGCACATCGGTTGGATGCGCAAACTGCAGTCATCACAGTACCCATTCCTGTTGCTCCGGCTGCTCCTCCTTCGTCCCCTCCTGTCAGTACCAGCGCTGACTCCCGATTCTCGCTGCCATTACCTCCTCGCTACATCGGAGACACGAGGACCTGCAGGGGATTTCTGAACCAGTGCCAGATCCACTTCAGTCTACATGCCAGAGCATTTTCTTCTGATGGCACAAGGATCGCATTTATAGTCTCACTCCTTACTGGCAAGGCCCTAGCATTGGCGAATGCTATCTGGGAACGTCAGGGACCGGAGACCCGTAATTTCCAGTATTTCCTACAGACATTTTGCACGGCATATGGGGTACCTGGACGAGTCTCCTCAGCAGCTGCATCTCTTCTGATCCTTCGCCAGGGGGACATCTCTGTGGGGAGTCTTCTAGCCACTCGGATTGACATGAGGATACGGTAGCGATCCCAAGAGGTTCGTCGGGAGAGAAGATTTCCTAAGCTGGCTCCTACCTTCCAGCAATCCCTGTTGCCCTCACCAGTTGTTCCACCAGAGAAGCATGGTGGACCGGCTCAAAATATCTGCCCAGGAGAAACACAGCAGACGCACTTCGGGACTTTGTTTGTATTGCGGCCTCAGAGGCCATGTTGTGTGTTTGTGCCCTCAGAAGCCCAAAAAAACTCCAATGCCCAGAATTGGTTGGAGAGACAACCGTAGGTGGAACGGTGCTAAATAGAAAGTTCTCCTCGAAACTGTCCATTCCCGTGACCATAGTGTCTGGGTCTCTGCCTATCTTGACTCTGCAGCAAACTTCATCCAAAAAGACCTAGTGGATCTTCTCCAGTTGCCCACAGTCCCTCTGGAGATGTCTTTGGCTGTTGCCTCGGTGAATGGACTGCCTCTGTCCGACCCGATCGTAACTGAGATGCTAAAGCTCCAAGTTGGAGCCCTTCATTCTGAACTAATTTTGTTTCTTGTTTTGCCTAAAGCTGTCAATCTTGTCCTACTGGGCCTACATGCCCCAGTCCTGGACTGGAATTCCGAAAAGGATCTCCAATGGGGCTCAAAATGTCGCAGCCGCTGTCTGTCACAGATCCATTCTGTCCGGCCTCCTCTGTCTCAGTCATTGGCAGGATTACCACCTCATTTCTCTCAGTTTGCGGATGTCTTCAGCAAGAAGGAGGCTGAGACGCTTCATCCACACTGGCTTATGATTGCCCCATTGAACTGGTTCCAAATGCGTCCCCTCCCCGTAGTCGGGTATACCCTCTCTCTTTGCCAGTGACTCAGTCTATGTCAGCCTATATCAAGGAGAGTCTGGAGGGGGGTTTCATACAAAAATTCTCCATCCCGGCCAGGGCCGGGTTCTTTTTTGTCAAGAAAAAAAAACGGATCTATTCGGCCTTGCCATCTTCTCTAAGATTGCACAAATATTGGCCGGCCTACTATCTGCTCCTCAACTAGCAAAGCTCTTCATCCAGCATATCTTCCGTTTACATGGCCTGCCCCTTTATATCGTGTCTGATTGTGGGTGTTCAATTTACCTCGAAATTCTGGAGAACCCTCTGTAAACTCCTAGATGTAAAGTTGGTCTTTTCCTCAGCCTACCATCCCCAGTCCAATGGCCAAGTCGAGAGGATTAACCAAATCATGGAGAATTATCTAAGACACTTCATCTCCATGCAGCATGATGACTGGGTACAGCTTCTTCCTTGGGCCGAGTTCTCATACAACAACCACACAAGTGAGTCCACTACTTCTACACTGTTCTTCATTGTCTACGGCCAACATCCACAAATTCCTCTTCCTGTTTCAGCTACGTCCCAGATGCCCGCAGTAGAATCTGCACTAAGAGACTTTATACAGATCTGGCAGCAAACTTGTTCCTCTGTTCTGCTGACAGTCGATCGCATGAAGCGAAAGCGGATACAAGAAGAAGAGCCTGCCGCCTCAGTATCTTCTGAGTACCAAAGTCTGGCTGTCTTCAATGAATATCCGTCTAAAGGTGCCTTTGTACAAGTTTGCTCACAGGTTCCTTAGACCTTTTGAGATCCTACAGCAAATTAACCCTATCTCTTACAAGCCTCAAGATCCCAAACTCCTTTCAAGTTTCCCTCCTGACGCCTGTGGTTCTTACGATGTCTTCAAGGTTAAGGAGATCCTGGAATTCAAAAAAGTAGGAGGGAGAACTTTTTATTTGGTGGATTGGAAGGAGTTTGGTCCAGAAGGGAGGTGTGGGGAGCCAGAAGAGAACCTCAACGCTTCAACCCTCATTAAGAAGTTCCTCTCTTGCTCTGGCCCCAAGAAGAGGGGGCGTAATAGGGTGGATACTGTAGCATCCACGACTGTGGACCGTAGGGATTACTAACCCCCCCCCCCCAACGGCCGCAGCCATGGATTTGTGAGGGCTGGCCCGCATCTCCTCTCTAGGAGATGCCAGCGCCCACTTCCGCTCCATTCTGCTGTGTCCCGTAGGGCCAGAGCGCGCACATGAAAATAATCATTAATTAGCCCATGATTCCCTGGACTATATGAAGGGCCCTGCCCCTTTACTCCTTGCCTGAGCGTTGTTGTGTTTACCTGTTTTAGTCTTGCAAATGGTACCTTAGTGTTTTCCTCTTCCCAGTGTTCCCTTACATGCTACCTGTATCCTGTGCTAGTTTGTTCATGTGCCTTAGAAAGTTGGAGTCGTGTTGCGCCATCGGTCACGTCTGCTGCCAAGGTCCCATCTGAGCCCAGCCATTGCTACTGTCTGAACTACTATAGGTATCCCTGTGTTTGGACAATATATACATTGACTTGGTACACTGTTTGGCCAGCTGCTATCCCGCTACGGTGGTATGGCCCAGTGGGTCCACATACCCACAAATCGTGACTCCTTCTCTTTCTCTCAGGGCTTGCTCACAGCTAGTGATGAGGGGTTTCGCACTGGTTAATGATGATGGCTGTCTCTTTATATCCCCCGGGACACTCCCTGTGTCTGCTCCTATCCTGATGGTGTTTTCAGGTGTCCTTGACGTTATGGGTGCAAAATAAGAGAGGAGGCTGAAGAGTGGCAGATTAACAGGCTTGCTCGCGGCACAATTTTACTTAAGTTTTCCACATAACATGGCGATTACATTCTTCCATATGATATGGAGGCACATCTCTTACAAATAACTCAATCCCTGTAATAAAATGAAGCTCCAGATGCAGGAGCGGGGGCTCTCTCTCTCTCTGCTTTTCCTTGTGGCTTCCTACTCTTGTCAATTCAGTGGGACGAAAATATATCTGTCCATAAATGCAGCTTTCTGCTTCTTTGTAGAGGCTCTCAGCCTGTCAGTAAGGGTTGTAAAGTGTATATAAGAAGGATGAGACTCCCCAACGTATGTGGTGATATTGTTCACAGTCCACAGAATGGATTACGGTAACTCTTAGTAGATTTTAGAAGATTTCCTTCTCTTAAGACTGTTTCTTACTTCCTGCAAGCTTTACTATGGCCTGAAGTTCTAGGCAGCCCAGCCAGTCTCTGAATCCTAGATTTATGGACCCAGGTACCACTCTCTTCCTCTCCAGCTCCAACTGACCCCAACTGCAACTAACTCTAACTGACACACCCAGGGGCGGATTAAGGGTACCATGGGCCCCGGGCACATTTTCAGGTCTGCCCCCCCCCCCCCGAACTCCGAGGATGCTGTACTGTATGTATTTGCAGATTTCTGTTTAGGTGGCCACAGATCTGGCACGGTTTTAATTTAGCTGTAAAAGCGGAATGAGCCATATAGAAGAAAGAAAGCAGAATACTTTGAGAGACTGAAGTGGTCAAGAGCTTTATAACTTTTTTATTTTTACGTCAAAGGAGTGGTGTGTGAAGGATTATTTTTTTGCAGGAGGAATTATAGTTTTTATTGGCACCATGTAAAGTACCATATAATGGGTGAATTGGAAAAAACTGAGATTCCTCCATGTTTTTTTGGATTTAGTTTTTACTGTATATATTTACCTTCTCTTAAGGTAAAAGTAGATTTAACATATACTTTTACCTTAAGAGAAGGTAAATATATACATACCCAGAACCAAGCTCAGCACATATATACAGCCCCGGAACCAAGCTCAGTACATATATACAGCCCCAGAACCAAGCTCAGTACATATATACAGCACTAGAACAAATACAGTTCAGTACAGAGATCATTTGCAAATTCTGTTAAATACACTGTACTCCTGAATATAATAGTACTATACACTGTACTCCTGAATATAATAGTATTATACACTGTGCTCCTGAATATAATAGTGCTATAGACTGTGCCCCTGAATATAATATTACTATACACTGTGCTCCTGAATATAATAGTACTATACACTGTGCTCCTGAATATAATAGTACTATACACTGTACTCCTGAATATAATAGTACTATACACTGTGCTCCTGAATATAATAGTACTATACACTCTGCTCCTGAATATAATAGTACTATACACTGTACTCCTGAATATAATAGTACTATACATTGTACTCCTGAATATAATAGTATTATACACTGTGCTCCTGAATATAATAGTGCTATAGACTGTGCCCCTGAATATAATATTACTATACACTGTGCTCCTGAATATAATAGTACTATACACTGTGCTCCTGAATATAATAGTACTATACACTGTACTCCTGAATATAATAGTACTATACACTGTGCTCCTGAATATAATAGTACTATACACTGTACTCCTGAATATAATAGTACTATACACTGTGCTCCTGAATATAATAGCACTATACACTGTGCCCCTGAATATAATTGTACTATACACTGTGCTCCTAAATATAATAGTACTATACACTGTACTCCTGAATATAATATTACTATACACTGTGCTCCTGAATATAATATTACTATACACTGCACCCCTGAATATAATAGTATTATACACTGTACTACTGAATATAATATTATATTCAGGGGCGCAGTGTATAGTACTATTATATTCAGTAATACAGTGTATAGTATTATTATATTCAGGATTACAGTGTATAGTGCTATTATATTCAGGAGTACAGTGTATAATACTAGCACTATACACTGTAATCCTGAATATAATAATACTATACACTGTACTACTGAATATAATAGTACTATACACTACGCTCCTGAATATAATAGTACTATACACTGTAATCCTGAATATAATAATACTATACACTGTGCCCCTGAGAGAGAGTGTGTGTGTGTGTGTGTGTGTGTGTGTGTGTGTGTGTGTGTGTTTGTGTGTGTGTATAGGAGACAGCATATCTATAGCACTGCGACCCTACAAACTATGGATAGGATTAGATACAGTGGCTCAGCACAGTATCACACATGATAGGATTAGATACAGTAGCTCAACAGACAGTATCACACATGATAGGATTAGATATAGGGACCAGCTCGCTGACATTGCGGTTCCAGCGCTTGACCCAGAAAAGGTAAGTATAAGAATTGTTTTGCTTTTTTATGTGTTACTAATTATTTTTGTGTGTTTGTGTTATTTTACAGGTTCGGTCGTTGGACTACGTCGGATTTGAGGACTACTTCAATGACAGCATTTTTTCATTCTCAATAAAATGGTTAATGAGGGTTGTGTTTGTTTTTTTATTTCAATAAAATATTTTTTCTATGTCCTTGTATTTTTTTAAACTTTACTTTTACCGCCTTATTAATAGCTGCTGGCTTATTGACAACATCCATTACTAAGGTGTGGCTTAATGTTAGCAGGCAGAGAGGCTAGCACTAACCCCCATTATTACCCCGGTACCCACCGCCACCAGTGATACTGGGAAGTGCCGGTTACGAATCAGTACCCGACCATCTGTAGTGATGGTCGGGTACCGGGTCAGCCACAGGCTGGTAATATCAGCCTGGGAAAGGCCAAAAACAGTGACACTTCCCCCCCCCTGGTAATGCTAGGCTGCTGCTGTTGTATATGGCGGGGTCCCCCCCATTTTTCATAACCAGCCAGATACAAGAAAGCAGCAGCAGGTTACCATTACCAGGGGGGAAGGGCCACAGTTTTTGGCCTTTCCCAGCCTAATAATACCAGCTTGCGGCCGCCCCATTGCCCGACCATCACTACAGATGGTCAGGTACTTGATCGTACCCGGCTCTTCCCGACACCCCTGATGGCTGTGGGTACCGGGGTAATAATGGGGGTTAGTGTTAGCCTCTGTACCAGCTAACACTAAGCCTCGCCTTAGTAATGGACGCTGTCAATCAGCCGGCGTCCATTACTAAGGCGGTAATAATAAAGTTTAAAAAACAAACAAAGACATAGAAAAAATATTTTATTGAAATAAAAACCACCCAGACAACGCTCATTAACCATTCTATTGATAATAAAAATGCCGTCTTCGAAGTAGTCCTGGAATCCGACGTAGTCCAACGGCCGAACCTGTAAGAAAACACACAAAAAACGATTAGTAACACGTGTAGTAGGCTTAGATACAGGGCCCATCAGACAGGATCACACATGGGCCATGTATCTAAGCCTACCATGTGCTTATGTAAGATGCTTAGATACAGGGCCCAACAGACAGGATCACACATGGGCCTTGTATCTAAGCCTACCATGTGATTGGCTTAGATACAGGGCCCAGCAGACAGCATCACACAATCTGTGATCCTGTCTCATGGGCCCTCTAGGCTTAAAGGGGTTGTGCAGTCCCTAAACATTGATGGCCTATCCTCAGGATAGGCCATCAATAGCTGATGGCTTGGGGTCCGTCTCCCGGGACCCCCCAATCACCTGTTTTGAAGGGGCCGCAGCACTCGTACGAGAGCTGGTGCTTCCCCTTCATTTCACTTACTCGCTCACACTGTGAATCGCCCACACGGATTCAGTGTGAGCAAGTGACCGGAATGAAGGGGAAGCACCACCTCTCGTACGAGCACTGCGTCCCCTTCAAAACAGGTGATTGGCGGGGGTCCTGGGAGTCAGACCCCAAGCCATCAGCTTCAAGCAGAAGGGGTATCAAACTTACCCTGCTCTTCAGCCGCGGCGGATGTCCTGACTCAGGATGGTGGTGACGTCATGCGCTACGCACCGGAAACAGGAAGGTAAGTACTGTAGTTACTATAGTAACGGGCCGCTGCTCCCGTTACCATAGTAACTTTTTTATTGTGTAGTGCGTAGTGTAGTGTATAGCCACTGGTTGGGTGAGCGGTCCCGCTTCACTCCGGTTCTCTGAACCGGCTGTAATTTTAACAGCCTGTAAGGGAGAACCGGGGCAAACTGGGCCCCCTTCCAGCCTCGGGTCCCGGGCACTTGCCCATATTGCCCTCATTGTAATCCGCCCCTGGACACACCTCCTCTAACTGAATCAGGACCCCCTCTATGTCCTAAGCTCCTCCCGCCTTCTGAACACGTCTTACTCTAAGCCACTCCTGCATAGGCTGTAACACACTGCATTGTAACTTCACGTTTGTTATGTTAAAGTGACAGTACCTAAAAGTGCAAAAAATGGCATAAAATACATTTAAAACACATTATCTCATAAGTAATGTCCTGATGGACATTACATTAGTTGCATAATAATATTGGTATTTTTTATAGTATGTGGTCTCTGTAGAAGCCACATGAACAGGTAAAATTCGAGGCTTTAAATGAAGAAATTCTCTCTCCCTCTCTTAGCAGGAAATTCTAGTATGTTCACAAGCACCAATCAGCAAATAAATTACATCCCACTAATTGAGATGAGCAAATCTATTCTACTATTGCTATTAAACAGCTACATGCAGCCCATATAGCTAAACCCATATCTCAGTGTCTCTTAAAGAGGATCTGTCACTAGTTTAGTAATGCCCAATCTCCTAGCTAATCCAATAGGCAAGGTCACACTGATAATCCTAGTGAAAATTGTGTCCCAAAAAGTTTATTATTTTAAAAGTTATGAGCTTTTTTCTAAATATGCAAATGAGGCTATACTAGACAAGTGGGTGTCAACACCAGCGATTATCCTGACAGCCTCTGACCTGTCCTATCAGCATGAAGCTGCTTCACACAGTGTGAGAGACCAAGGCTGGAGGGAAGGGGGATCACTTAAAATAGCCATATCTCCAACAGTGGTTCTGGTGGCATATGAAAGATGAGATTACAATCTTTCATATGGCACCAGGATTGCAGTTCTAGCTGTGAAACAAAAGGAGGTATCAACAGTTGAAAACACAGTCAGGAAAGGAAGCTGTATAATATATGATCACACTGTGTTGCTGGGCTGGGAAGAGGAGAACTGTATGATGCTGATTGGACAGCGTCATACAGAAAACATTACACCGTCCAGAGTGAAAAGAAAGAGTAACCTCCCATTTGGCAAGTCTAGCCAAATTACCATATTTAGAAAAATGCATATAACTGCAAATAAACGTTTTTGAAAAAAAATCACACTGTAGTTATCAGCATCACAGCACCTATTAGATTAGTTAAGAGATAGGGCATTAATAAACTGGTGACAAATAGTCTTTAAGCCTTGATACTTTCTCAGTCATCACTTCCAACACTAACAAGATTCAGTAGTTTGGAAGGCAACTCACTGCTGACAACGGTCAAGACATGGCTGAATATTTTGCAATGGTTGGAAGGTCACTTTTGACTTTTTTGCTCATAGGGAAACAGGGAAATTGCAGCGGGATTATTTTACTACGGGTGTAGCCATCTTTAAAGAGGCTCTGTCACCAGATTTTGCAACCCCTATCTGCTATTGCAGCAGATAGGCGCTGCAATGTAGATTACAGTAACGTTTTTATTTTTAAAAAACGAGCATTTTTGGCCAAGTTATGACCATTTTTGTATTTATGCAAATGAGGTTTGCAAAAGTACAACTGGGCGTGTTTAAAAGTAAAAGTACAACTGGGCGCGTATTATGTGCGTACATCGGGGCGTTTTTACTACTTTTACTAGCTGGGCGATGTGACGAGAAGTATCATCCACTTCTCTTCAGAACGCCCAGCTTCTGGCAGATCACGCTGTGACGTCACTTCCCCAGGTCCTGCATCGTGTCAGACGAGCGAGGACACATCGGCACCAGAGGCTACAGTTGATTCTGCAGCCACATCAGCGTTTGCAGGTAAGTAGCTACATCGACTTACCTGCAAATGCCGATGCTGCTGCAGAATCAACTGTAGCCTCTGGTGCCGATGTGTCCTCGCTCGTCCGACACGATGCAGGACCTGTGAGTGACGTCACAGCGTGATCTCTCGAGAACACGCTGTGTGTCTGTGCACTGCCAGAAGCTGGGCGTTCTGAAGAGAAGTGGATGATACTTCTCGTCAGAAAGCCCAGCTAGTAAAAGTAGTAAAAACGCCCCGATGTACGCACACAATACACGCCCAGTTGTACTTTTACTTTTAAACACGCCCAGTTGTACTTTTGCAAGCCTCATTTGCATAAATACAAAAATGGTCATAACTTGGCCAAAAATGCTCGTTTTTTAAAAAATAAAAACGATACTGTAATCTACATTGCAGCGCCTATCTGCTGCAATAGCAGATAGGGGTTGCAAAATCTGGTGACAGAGCCTCTTTAACTTGATTCTGATAACTTGCTGCAGCGTGATATCACACAACAAAAGTCATTGAAAAGTCATTGAAAAAGTCAAGATAAGAAATCTAGCCACTGTTTATTTAATGCGTTAAAAGTCAAGGTAAAGTCGGCTACATCTGTATGATTCACGTGGGATGGTCTTTAACCCCTTCCCGACATTTGACGTATCCATACGCCAAAGTCGGGTAGGGGAAGTATGGAACGGGCTCACGGATCCATACGATGCGTGTGTCGGCTGTATGTTACAGCCGACACTTTAGAGTAACACTTTAGAGTAACACTTTAGAGTAACGAGCAGGATCGCGCTCGAGCGCGATCTCGCTGGTTTAACTCATTAAATGCCACGGTCAATAGCGACCGCAGCATTTAAATCATTAGAAAGAGTGGGGAGACACCCTCTAACAGCTCATCGCGCCCCCCGCAATGCAATCGCGGGGTGGCGATGGTTGCTATGGCTGCCTGCCCCCAGGTTCGCCATCTTTGTGCTCCTATTAAGCGCTGCCTCCAGCAGGGCTTAATAGAAGCATGTCAGAATCACGATATACCGATATACTGCAATACATTAGTATTGCAGTATATAGTGCAAGCGATCTAAAGAACGCTGGTTGAAGTCCCCTAGGGGGACTAATAAAAAAAAGTTAAAATTAGTAAAATAAAGTTGTTTTTTTTATGTAAAAAAAAAATAACAAATATTAAAAGTTAAAAAACCCTTTTCCCATTTCCCCCCTAGAGCATAGTAAAAAAATAAAACTAAACATAATTGGTATCGCCGCATCCGTAAAAGTCTGAACTATTACAATATATCATTATTTAACCTGCACAGTGTACGCCGTAAAAAACTCCAGAATCGCTCTTTTTTGGTCATCTCATCTCCCACAAAAAAATGAAATAAAAAGTGATCAAACTGTCGCATGTACCCCAAAATAGTATCATTAAAAACTACAGCTTATCCTGCAAAACATAAGCCCTCATACCACTTAATCGACGGAAAAATAAAAAAGTTATGGCCCTCAGAATTTTGCGACACAAAATAAATTTAATTTTTTATTCATTAATTGAATTCCATAAAAACGAAGCGCAAAAAACAATTGAGGAATCGCTGTGTTTTTAATTTTCTACCCGGAAAATATTTTTTTCCCGTTTTCTAGTACACAATAAATGGTGCTACAAAAAACTACAACTCGTCCCGCAAAAATTAAGCCCTCATAGGACTATATTGACGGAAAAATAAAAAAGTTATGGCTTTTGGAAGGTGGGGACAAAAAAAACTAAAATGAAAATCTGAAAAATGGCTGAGGCGGGAAGGGGTTAAAGTGTACGACCATTTTACAGCTTATATACTGTATAATCTATATGCAAAGTTGAGTAACTTTCTAAATAAAAAAAATTCTGTGGTAGGTATGCTCAAATAGTTAATTTGATAAATATTTTAAAATGTAGCATCTAAGAAGACCCCTCCATGGTTGTTTTCTATTATCTGACCTACTCTCAGGGACGTAGCTAAAGGCTCATGGGCCCTGATGCAAAGGTTCCTCTTGGCCCCCCCCCAAACTTCTCATGGCCGACGGCCCGCAACTTTCAGCTGCATCGCTGGGTCTCCTAAGTGACCCCACGATGCAGCACTAGCAGCCGTGGCGTCACTAAGGTCGTGAAACGTCTGGGGAAATAGCCCCAATACATATACCCCCCCCCCCAAAAAAAATGTATGCGCGTCTATGTGTATGTGTAGACAGCATATCTATAGCACTACGACCCTATAGCTATGGATAGGATTAGATACTGTGGCTCAGCAGACTGTATCACACATAATAGGATTAGATACAGTGGCTCAATAGACAGTATCAAACATGATAGGATTAGCGATAAGGCCCAGCAGACAGTATCACACATGATGGAATTAGATACAGTAGCTCAGCAGACATTATCACACATTATAGTATTAGAAACAGTGGCTTAGCATACAGTATCACACATGATAGGCTTAGACATAGGGCCCAGCTCGCTGTCATTGCGGCTCCAGTGCTGGACCCAAGAAAGGTAAGTATAAGAATTGTTTTGCTTTTTTATGTGTTACTAATTATTTACAAGTTCGGTTGTTGGACTACGTCGGATTCGAGGACTACTTCGATGATGGAATTTTTTTTATTCTCAATAAAATGTTTAACGATGGTTGTGTGGGATTTCTTTGTATTTTTCTCAACTTTATTACTACGGCCTTATTAATAGCTGCTGGCTGATTGACATCATCCATTACTAAGGAGGGGCTTAATGTTAGCCGATGCAGAGGCTAACACTAACCCCCATTATTACCCCGGTACCCAATGCACTGACGCGGCCGCAGGCTGGTATTATTAGGCTGGGAGAGGCCAAAAACAGTGACCTCCCCACCCTGGTAATGCTGCTGCTGCTGCTGCTGCTGTGCTGTACATGGCTGGTTATAGAAATGGGGAAACCCCACATTGTTCTTTCCAATTATTTATTTTAAAAAAAATTACGTGTTGTCCCCCCAATTTTTGGTAACCCGTCAGATGCAACACAGCAGCAGCAGCCTAGTATTACAAGGGTGGGAAGGGCCACTGTGTTTGGGTCCAGCAGTCAGTAATCTTATACAGTATAAGCTGGGGCCCTGTATCTAATCCTTCCACATGGTAGGCTTTAAAGGGGTTGTCCAGACACTAAACATTGATGACCTATCCTCAAAATAGGCCATCAATAGCTGATGGGTTGGGATCCAACTCCTGGGACCCCCAACAATCAGCTGTTTTGAATGGGGTGCAGCGCTAGCACAAGCGCTGCTTCCCCTTCATTTCCCTTACTTGCTCACACTGTGAATGACTGACACGTCCGTGCCGGTGATTCAGTGTGAGAAAGTTACTGGAATGAAGGGGAAGTAGCGCTCGTACGAGCGCTGCACCCCCTTCAAAACAGCTGATTGGCGGGGGTCCCGGGAGTCAGGCCCTGACCCATCAGCTTCAGCAGACAGTAATATTAAACGTAACCTACTCTTCAGCCGCAGCGGAGATCCTGACTCCATTCAGGGTCAGGATGCTGTGCGCAGCGCATAGCATTGTGACGTTATGCTCTGCGCACAGCGCTGTGACGTCAGGACCGCCACTGCGCTCTGGAAGGAGGAATGTAAGTACAGTTGCAATAGTACCGAGGGCCAGTGTAGTTTTCTACATAGGCCCCAGTTACTATAATAACTTTTCATTGATGTGGTGCGGGGGGCCGTGGGCAATTGCAACCGCTGCGACCCCTATAGTTATGCACAGTCTACTCTTAAGGGTTTATGCGACTTGTAAATATTTGTTTATAACAGTGAAAATGTGCTAAAACAAAAAAGAATTCGTACTCACCTCTTCTTTCCCCCAGCGATACAACAGTCATGTGCCATATGTAATGCCCGCGGCCACGGACCACCGGCATCCCCTCTTACCGGCAGTCGCAAACACAGGACTATGCCTCTCCGCCAGCGTCTCTCTTCCCAGGGACGCCGGCGCTCTCTGCCTCCCCTGCCTATCTGTCCCGTAGGGTGCGTACGCGCATATGTCGATTCTTAAAGAGCCAGTAAAATTGTCCCCAGCCTATCTCTGCACACCCTGGCACTTATAAGTGACCATGCCCCTTTTCCCAGTGCCTAAGCAATGTTAGTTCTAACCCAGTGTTAGTCTGCGAAGGTTCCGTATCCAGTGTCCTCTTACCTGTGTTCCTGACTATCCAGTATCTGTGTTCAGGTCCTGTGTCCTGAGTCCGGTATCCGTGTCCAGTATCTGTGTTCAGTATCCTTGTCCAGTGTCCGTGACGTGTCCAGTGTCTATGTCGACTCCAGTGTCCGTGACGACCCCAGTATCCATGTCCAGTGTCTGTGACGGCTCCAGTATTCGTGATGACTCCAGTATCCATGTTAGTGATGACTCTAGTGTCCATGATGACTCCAGTGTACGTGACAACGCCTGTATTCGTGTCCAGTATCCGTGACGAGTCCGGTGTCTGTTAATCCAGCACAAACCAGCTTCCGTTAATCCAGCACAAGCCTACCTCCAATAATCCGGCACAAGCCTGCTCTCAAGGTACCATCGACCAGTGACTGCCCTATTCTTGTCTGGCCAGCTCCTACTCCGGTATGGCAGAGTGGCCCAGTGGGTTCACCTTCCCAGTGGATGTTACACCGTATTTCTGGCATCACTGCTCAGCGATGGGAGCCATGATGCCAAGAATATGCCTCGTGAACTTCTGAGCCCTCAGATTGGTTGTGTCATGGCTATGGGGTATGTGGACCTATTAGACTGCCCCGCCGTAGTGGAGTAGCAGCTGGCCAAACAAAAGTCAATAATAGTCTCTAGGGCAAGGGTACCTGGATAGATGATTTGGCAAACACTCAGCGTGGCAGACACTAGGATTAGCAGACACGTGACGTAGCAGACACTTGGCACAGATGACACTTGGCACAGATGACACTCTTGACTCTGACACTAGATAACCTACTGGAACAAATACAATTATTGTATACGGGACACAGGAAACGGGAACACTGGATACAGGATACAACTAAGGGACCATTTTCAAAAGACTAACATGGGCAGAGACAACAACGCTCAGGCAAGGAGAGGAAGGGCAGAACCCTTTTTAAAGTCCAGGGTGTAAAGGGATTGGCAGGAGAACTTTGCACAGGCGCGCATACTCACTCCCGGCCTTAAAGGGCCTGGGCGCGCACCCTACAGGACATAGAGGAGAACTGCAGCCATGTGTGCTGGTGTCTCTGGGTAAGGAGATGCAGGCATTAAGAAAGTATCCTGCGGTCGCGGCTGCTGGTAACCAGGATGTGCCAGTTGTCAGCGACCGCGGGCACAACAGTAGCCCCCTTACGCCGGCTCTTCTTAGATCCAAAGCGTAGGAGGAATTTATTCATGAGAGCTAGGGCATTGGTGTTCTCTTCTGACTCCCAAGACCTCTCCTCAGGACCAAACCCTTTCCAGTCTACCAGATAGAAAGTCTTTCCTTCTACCGTCTTGTAGTCCAGGATTTCCTTCACCTCGAAGATGTCTAAAGAACCACTGGGGGAAACTGTAGAAATATTTCACTGTTTTTATGATATTTAATTTGTGCTCCCACAAAGTATTGAAGATTACAATTCACTGAAGTGACTAATGAGTAAAACTTCATAATTTTATTGAATAATTTGCTAAAAACAGGGGTACAATAACCACTGTGAAAAAAGCCCACTGTGCTTGTTAAAAAAATTATTAAATATACTGCAATTTCTGGTTCATTTGCGAACCCTCCTATAAATGAGTATATTAGAATGTGTGGGATCAAACAGCGTTTAACCATTGGTGTATCAGCGAATAGGACCCTACACCGCACCAGAGCCTGCAGTTACCGCTCCTATGTACCCTAGTGCTGGGGTTGCCCAACAATACCGCTGTTACCGCTAAAATCCCTCTCTCATCTGACCCTACGCGTTTCTATATATAACATTTCATCAGGGGTCTGTGTTTTTGTCGACTGGCTACTGTGTCAGTGATATAGATTTCTAACAGATATTCTGTTACATACACGGAAGCGTGCTCGCATTGATATCAGTGGCATGCTTCCCTCAGGACTCCGAGTTTATATAATTAATACTCCTCCCCTTGGGCTGAGGCTAAGCCTCGAAACTGGCCAATCAAAATCGCCCATGTCATTCGTGACGTATGGTCATGTGACTCCCGGCGCGTCATCTGATGTACCCAGGAACCCATCACCATCGCCAGCCCGAACGCGCGTGCGCAAAGAGAGGCCGCAGAGTGCATCTCATTACCGCCTCTAGCCCTCACATCGAGGGGGCGGAGCTAAATATGGACGTGAGAACAATGATTGCAGTCTAGCTCAACACTGCAATCTGGCAACCCCTAATCTAACAAACCCTTTGGTCAGACACAATGAGGTGTGGATTAGTAGGTAAAAAGAAGTGTTTTGTACGATAGTACATCTTGTCCATAATATGGGACAACTATACCAATTTTGAGACTTAGAGATTAATAAATGACTCTAGGTGAATATATGTTTAAATAAAGCATGTATAGTTTTTCTGCTCATTTAAACCCTCTGGCTGTATACATGCCAGCCTATAGATCCACTGGGCCTCTTTTCTCAGGATTAGATTGTCCCAGTCCCCTCCCCGTTTCGGAGGACGGACAAGTTCAATCGCCTGGAATCTTAAACATTCTGCTCTTCCATGATGTGTTGCCAGGGAGAATCATGCACCGGTAGAGGTTGGAGCAAACCAGCAGGTTTAGAATGAGAAGACTTGTTTAGGGCACAATTAGCATAGGAAGAAACAGAGTCCAAGACATCTCTAGGTAGTGAGGGCCACCAATAATGACGAGCAATAAAGTTCAGAGTCTTGTGGGCACCAGAATGCCCGGCCAGTTTGGAATTATGCCCCCAGCGGGGAATTATTTTCCTGTCAGCAGGACGGACAAAAATCTTTCTAGGAGGAATATCCTTGAACTGCAGAGGATTTACAACTAAAATCAGTCGTCAGTTTTCGAATGACCGAGACAGGGCATCGGCCTTAATGTTTTTGTCCGCAGGGCGGAAGTGAAGAAGAAATCGAAATCTGGTGAAGATCAGTGACCATCTAGCTTGACGAGGGTTCAGTCGCTGTGCAGACTGCAGATATGAAAGATTTTTGTGATCGGTGTAGATAATGATTAGGTGAGCTGACCCCTTTAGCAACTATCTCCATTGTTCCAAGGCCAACTTGACAGCGAGCAATTCTTGATCCCCATAAAGTAGTTGCACTTAGCAGGAGAGAAGAGTTTAGAGAAGAATCCGCAAAATACTGCCTTACCCTTACAATTCTTTTGAAACAGGAGTGCTCCAGCACCAATGGAAGAGGCATCAACCTCCACGGAAACTGTTTAGTAACATCAGGATGACGAAGAACTGAGGCAGACGCGAAGGTGCTCTTGAGGTTGGAGAATGCTGACTCTGCCTCAGGGGTCCAGTCCTTAGCGTTCACTTCCTTTCTGGTAAGAGCTGAGATGGGAGCGGTAAGAGAGAAATTTGGGATGAATTGACAAGAAGACCCTGAGGACGTGGCCAATCCAAGACGGACTTCACCTTTTCTGGATCCATTTGAAGGCCGCGATCGGAGACAATATAGCCCAGGAAGGGCTAGGACCTCTTTTTATATATGCACTTCTCCAGTATCGCATATAATTTATTCCCCCTTAGCCACAACAAGAATTGGCATACATGCTTTCGATGCGTGGTCAGATCGGGTGAGTAGATCATGATGTCATCCAGATACACCACCACACAGACATACAGAAGATCACAGAAGATGTCGTTCATGAATCCTTGGAACACAGCTGGAGCGTAACACAGTCCAAAGGGCATGACAAGATATACGTAGTGACCGTCTCAGATGTTAAATGCGGTTTTCCGTTCGTCACCCTTGCGTATACTAATCAGTTTATAGTCCCCGCGTAGATCGAGCTTAGTGAAAACCTTGGCTCCACAAATCCTGTCGAAGAGCTTGGAGATAATCGGCAAGGGGTACATGTTTTTTACCGTGACTTGGTTTAACCCACGGTAATAAATGCATGGTCAGAGTGAGACATAATTTTTCTCCACGAAGAAGAATCCAGCACTGGCTGATGAAGAAGACTTTCTGATGAACCCTCTCAACAGGTTCTCCTTGAGGTTCTTCGACATGGCCTAGGTTACAGGCAAGGAAAGCGGGTAGACCCGTCCAGGAGGGAGTGAGGCTCCAGGTAGCAACTCCATTGGACAGTCATATGGACGATGAGGAGGAAGGACCTCTGCCTACTTCTTGCTGAAGATGTCAGCGTAACTAGCATACTGTGGAGGCAATCCAGAGAGTGACTGAGGTAGTGGAGAAAAAATGGGATGAACCTGAGGCAGGCAGCGGTGCAGACCTTGGGGTCCCCAATGAAGGATCTTTCCCAAATTTCAATTAAGGACTGGGGCGTGCTTGCGGAGCCATGGCAATCCCAGCAGGAGAAGGTTGAATTTAGTGGTTGAGGGAGATTCACCAAGGATTGTCTCTCCAATCAAGCCTAGGTGCTGGAGTTTCCTGGCTTTTGCAGGCATTGGCTCACGAAAATGTCCCTTGTGGCCACAGTACAGACATAATCCAGTCGATCATCTGTGTTTCTGTTCCTGGTCGGACAATCGGAGTCTATCCATCTGCATAGGCTCCTCCGGAGTTGCAGCAGAACAGGGCAGTAGCGGCGTTTGAAATTTTGGTGCCAGTCGACAAGATCTCCCCTCCCGATGGACTTCCAGAGTGCGATCTTGGATCCTCATATCGATCCGGGTTGCCAGAAGTATTAAGGCACCTAAGGTAACAGGAAGCTCTCGATCTGCCAGTTCATCCTTTATATGAGGAGCTAGGCCCTGCCAGAAAATTGCCACCAAGGCCACATTATTCCAAACCACCTCCGCTGCCAGCGTACTTGATTGAGGGTCAGCAGTGAGGCAGCTGCAGAGGATGTTTGACCCAGTTCCGCGAACACTGTACGAAAAGACTCTAGAAACAGTGGTAGATCAGAGAATTCTGGGCCCTCTCGTTCCAAGATGGGGTTCACCCATGCAAGGGCTCTGCCAGCGAGGAGAGTAATAATAAACACTACCTTGGCCTCATCAGAGGGGAAGGGATGGGTACGTAACTTAAAGTGGATCGTACATTGATTGATAAAGCCTTCACAGGCCTTAGGATCCCCATCGTAACGAGGCGGTAGAGGCAGCAAAATTGTAGACCCATGGTAGGCAGCAGGGATAACAGGTAGTGGAACAGCGGAAGCAGTCAGAGGAGATGCAGTAGGATGATCCAAAAGGGAGATTATAGAGCGGGGATGTCTCTCCTGTCGCATGAGATAATCCAGCTAACCGACAAGGGGGTTACACAGATTCCCACAAGACCGTCCACTAACACAGATAAGTTGAAGATTTATAAAATCAACTTTCTTACCATATTTATTATGGAGGTGATCAGGTTCCCTCAGTGGGCAGTCCTGGGTCGTCTGTTTCACCCTGTGATTGTCGGTTGTCCGGATTCCAATATCCCCTCAAGTGTGGTCCCATCTGGGGTGCCAAATGTCAGGGTAACTTCCTTCTCCCTGTTATTTCACACCGAATAACCACCTCTGTAAATTGGAAACTGAATGCATGCATGCATGCATGGAAAAAGGTACACCACACAGACAAATGTTGGTAGACATCTTTCCCTCAGTCAAGTAGGAAGTGAACTGACTTTATTTGAACAAAGAAACACAAAGAATTCTTCTCTGTAGGAAGGTGGGACGGGCTTAAGCCCCATTGGCTCCTCAGCTGTAAGTTCTTCTGTACGCTCCTCTTGTATTCCAGGGGCGGTGTCTCCATAGGCGTGCCCCTGATACATTCTCCATCTTATTAGATTCCAGTTCTTTGTGTAATATACTGATATATACATACATATATGTGAGGATAATATTTTTGCAAACAATATACATGGTAATGATCCCTGACAGTATGAGTGCAACACCATATCCCATGCCAAAGATTCGTCAATGGGGTATTACATTTGGGACAGGCAGTGATTCGATCTGGGAATGATAGAGAAGGTAAGATATCAAAGCCATATATTGCTGAATGCATTAACTTAAAGTAGGTTTCCCTCCATCTCTCATTCAATATGACCTTCCGTATCATCTCCCAACCTTCCAATATGGTCTCCCCTATGACCGGATCCTGAGTCCACCTTCCCCAGGTTTTGAACATAGATCTGGGTCGTATTGGTAGAAAGCAGTCATTAAGTGCTCTATAAAGTACCGAAATAGTCACCCTATAAGACGCAAGACCTATAACCTCGTCCAGTGTATGTGTGATGGCTTCTTTAGATAAATCCCTTAACCTAGATGTACAAAATGATCGCACTTGGAGAACTTGGAGAAAATTACCCTCTGAGGACCGTAGTTTGGCCCTGATTTCAGACACGGTAAGCCATCTCTTGTCCTCTACATGGATAAGGTCACCTGCACATTTGACCCCCCTGCCTCCCAAGAGGTAAAAATACCACCTCTCTCTGCTCCCGGCAAGAATTCAGGGTGCCCCATAAAGGCATGTGTTTGGACATTACATGAGGCAGGCCAAAGAGTTTACGGACTGCTTTCCAAGCTAGGACTGTATCCCTCAAAATAATGGAGCTTTTGAGACGATGCGGAAGTGAAGCAACTTTACAATGCAATAAGGCTTTCAAATTCCAGGGCGAGGCATATGCCCTTTCCAGGTCTAGATTGGAATAATGGCTAGACTCATGAAACCAGTCTACTACGTGACGAAAGAGACATATCACATTATATCCCCTAACATTAGGGAAATTTATTCCTCCATCATTTTCACATATCATTAATTTAGTGAGTGCAATGCGTGACTTCCTGCCTGCCCAAATAAATCTCATGAATGCAGAATTTAGTTTGGAAACATCAACATGTTTAAGCAACAATGGGAGCATTTGGAAGGGGTACAGAAGTCTAGGGAAACTTATCATCTTGACCACATGGTGAGCTCTTGTGAGCTCTGCCTGTATTTTTTGAAGGAGCGGTAGATAATTAAGGCGGTATAGGTGCTCGGATGACTTCCCTATCTTAATGCCCAAATATGTATTACATTGCCGGGCCGGGTATATCCCGCACCCCAGGGATTGCCAGAAGGTTCTAGGTAATAGTTGAACTAACTCCAAGAGTTCACTTTTAGTGACATTGACTCTATACCCCGAGCATTGTCCAAATTCACGTAAAAACCGAAACACAGGTAATAAATGCTCCTGGGAATTTGACAGGAAAACATCATCAGCAAACAAGGCTATCTTAACTGCAGAAGACCCCACTTGTATGCCATTAAACAATGTACAGGGTGGGCCATTTATATGGCTACACCTAAATAAAATGGGAATGGTTGGTGATATTAACTTCCTGTTTGTGGCACATTAGTATATGGGAGGGGGGAAACTTTTCAAGCTGGGTGTTGACCATGGCGGCCATTTTGAAGTCGGCCATTTTGTATCCAACTTTAGTTTTTTCAATGGGAAGAGGGTCATGTGACACATCAAACTTATTGAGAATTTCACAAGAAAAACAATGATGTGCTTGGTTTTAACATTACTTTATTCTTTCATGAGTTATTTACAAGTTTCTGACCACTTATAAAATGTGTTCAAAGTGCTGCCCATTGTGTTGGATTGTCAATGCAACCCTCTTCTCCCACTCTTCACACACTGATAGCAACCCCGCAGAAGAAATGCCTCCCGATCTGACCCCCTTAGAGTTTTATCTTTGGGGTCATCTGAAGGCAATTGTCTATGCTGTGAAGATACGAGATGTGCAGCAACTGAAACTACGGATACTGGAAGCCTGTGCTAGCATTTCTTCTGCGGTGTTGCTATCAGTGTGTGAAGAGTGGGAGAAGAGGGTTGCATTGACAATCCAACACAATGGGCAGCACATTGAACACATTTTATAAGTTGTCAGAAACTTGTAAATAACTCATGAAAGAATAAAGTAATGTTAAAACGAAGCACACCATTGTTTTTCTTGTGAAATTCTCGATAAGTTTGATGTGTCACATGACCCTCTTCCCATTGAAAAAACTAAAGTTGGATACAAAATGGCCGACTTCAAAATGGTCAACACCCAGCTTGAAAAGTTTCCCCCCTTCCATATACTAATGTGCCACAAACAGGAAGTTAATATCACCAACCATTCCCATTTTATTTATGTGTATCCATATAAATGGCCCACCCTGTAGATTCCTCTAAAAGCCTAGCCATAGATTCCAGCGCTAGATTAAAAAGGAGTGGTGACGGGGCAACCCTGACGAGTCCCTTTATATATGTCTTGGTCGGGGAGTGTAAAAACGCAGTGTATGCGCATCTCAGAGTATCACTCGCCTTCCAATACCCTTCGATAGTCTTACGTTTAAGGGTAGACATGAATTGCATAATTTTCCCTCGAATCACCGCATTTGCTGTGAGCCAATATAGCGATGGATCCGAACGATGCGCGACGTTATCCCCTTCAAATTCTATCCACCAATCCTTTAGCTTCTGTAGGAATCCCTCAACCTTCGCCAGGAAGGAAGGGAATCTCTATATGAAATCCGTCCCCTTAGCAACATTGTCAGGGGTATAGGCATCTCCAGGCGTCTGTGAGGGCTGTATGTCCTAAAAAGTCCGGTAGGATCAAGTCTCGATGCTGTTTTGAAGGGGATAATGAGCTTCTATCCTCACTAGGTGACAATACCGTATTGAGGTCCCATCCCCCCTCTAGCACTAAGAGCCTGGTACGGTCCTGTTGGAGTCGAGTTTCCAACTTACGAAAAAACCTGGCATTGGCAGCATTAGGATCATAGACATTGTAAATACTGAGTGTTTCCCCCGCATGTTCCACTATTAGATGGATCTAACGGCCCTCATCATCACACTCCTGGGACAAAGGTTAAAGACTCCTACGTTAAAGGCAAAGGTTTTGTGCATCAGTATCATGACTCCCGCCTTTCCATCTCGAGTAGCCAAGCCAAAAACAGGGCCTACCCAGAATTTTTGCAAATATTTAAATTCCGGTTCAGTAAGGTGAGTTTCCTGTAAAAGGACTACATCCGGTCGGAATCTTTTCAAGTGTCTCATAAGTTTGGTCCTTTTATGTTCCATGAGACTATCTTCATGTAATTGGACTATGCATATAGTGATCTAAGATGCAAGAGAGTTGTGACTGGGTCAGGAAGTTGGATCCACCTTTACAGAAAAGCCATGCATGAACATCGAATGTATAACCAAAACCAGGCACAAAAAGCAAAAACATGTGCAAAATCAACAGACTTTGAGAAAGAGAAAAATAAAAAAACACCCTTGCTAAGGGTATACAAAACACAATTACCCATTGGCGTACAGGGCTTCACTTTTTTCTGGCGTGCAGAACATACCTCTCCCTCCCCTTCCTCCTAGAACAAAATATATAATATATATATCGAGCCAGTGGCCCCGTACAGTAGAGATAAGACATTGGACATTGGAGCAGAGTTTATAAAATTATAAAATTAGCCATCAATCCGCCCTCACATTGTGCAGGGTAATCCTTCAGAAGAACTACCAGTTAACTGGCCAACATTGCCCACTGAGGTTACCTCCCAGGGTCAAATGTCACTGCAAATCCTTCAATCCGGAGACGGAGAACTCTCGGCCGCCTCTGTGGTTTAGGGGAGTCCGCTCTTCTTAGTTACCTTTCTCTGCGAGCCTTCCCAGGTTTGGTAGAGAGAGCCTCCGACCAAGTCCGACCCACATCAGACCGGCTCCTTCTGGCATAGCTTGTGTTGCGACGTGGACTGTGCTCCGGACTTTGTCGCGTGATGTGTTGAGGGTGCCCCCTACACATTTCCGAGAGTGCCTCCTCGGCTTCACTTGCTGAGGTAAATACCTTGACTTGTCCATTCGCTTGAAACACCTATAAGGTAGCGGGATACTGTAGAGTAAAGCGTTATTTAGCCTGGAACAAAGCAGTGCATATCTTGCTAAAGGATCAGCAGCGTTTTGCAACCTCCATGGAATAGTCCTCAAAAAGCAGAACCCTCATACCCTTAATCTCCAGAGGTCGGGATCTATGGCGGTATGCCTTCATGAATGCCACCTTGTCGTTATAATCATAGCTTCAGTACGACTTGTCTGGGGCGTGGTGGCCTAGTGGTATCAGATGGCAGGTGATTTCTCGGATCTGTGCATCCTTTCCACCCGGCACGGGTGTTGTAAACCTAGGGCTTGTAAATCAGAAGGAGCAACCGCCTCTTTCAGCCCCACAATTCTCAAATTACTCCTCCTGGTCGTCCACCTCGTCCCCAAGCTGAGTAGTAGTAGACAGAACCGCTTTGAGCGTAGATGGCAAGCGTTCATTTTCATTCTCTAACAACGTTATACGCTGTTCTAGTTCACCTGTTCTGGAGGTTATTTGCACCAAGTCTACATGTATGCGGTTAAGGGAAGTTTGAACCGTTGTTTCTAGCGCTTTTTGGAGGTCTGGAGCTATCCGTTTAGCTACCTCATGTGCCAGGGCCACATAATCAACAGGTGCTGGGGCATGGGTAGGCACAAGTTCAGCCCCTAATACAGATGTGGAAAGTGGCTGCTGCAAATCCTCCTCCTGTGAGTACAGCGGGGGAGAAGTGGCGGGAATCACCGCCATCTTACTTCCCTTCTCAGTGGCTGGCTCTGCGTCCTCAGAGGATGATTTCTGTGCAATCCGGAGAAGATATCTCTCCATGCAGGCAGTGCTGGAGACGTCCCTGTGTGCGGGGCCGGTGTCCGTGACACGATGTGCCCCCCGCCGAAGCGACTATTGCAGGCTTTCAGGCCGTTTGGCAGTGGGTGCTCAGACTCACGCATCCTGCATCGCCAGCGCCAGAACCGGAAGTCGCAGAGCCCTTTTTAAAGTCCAGGGTGTAAAGGGATTGGCAGGGGAACTTTGCACAGGTGCGCGCGCTGGCCCTTTAAGGCCGGGAGTGCGCACGCGCGTACACCCTACAGGACACAGAGGGGAGCTGCAGCTGCGTATGCCGGCGTCTCCCATGTCATAGATAAAACAAAATACTGGAATTGCAATAAAAGAAATGGAATCCTGCAAACACACCAGATCCAAATACACATATTATTACATGGCTACTTTATGTCACGGCTCTCTTCTTACCATTCTTTACATCCCTCAAACAAGTTCACCTTGAGAACCCTCTCTTTAGATGTCTTGTCTTCAATTCTCCTCATGTATATGATCTACTACTCAAGACACCAACCTTACTGTAACGTATATGGCTGCGGACCGTCGTCCTGACACCCTCTGACGTCCGCGGCCATGGACGAGTGCGTTCCAAGCGGCATCTCCCTCCTGGGAAACACCGGCACTCACTTCCGGGTCTGGACACTGTCTCCCGCAGGGTGTGCGCGCCCGCGCGTGCTTTGGGCCTTAAAGGGCCAGTACGCCCACATTTGCAGAATAGCTGCAATTAGCCCAGAATGCCTCTGGACTATAAAAGGAGCTCTGCCCTCTCAATCTTTGCCTGAGCGTTGTTGTGTTACCTTAAGTTTGTCCTTGCAAATGGTCTCCTAGTGTTTTCCAGTTCCCAGTGTTTCCCCTTCCTGCTGCCTGTACCCTGTATCCCGTGTTACCGTGCCCCTGTGCTTTCAAGAGTTGGAGTCGTGTTGTGCCCTTCGCTGCATCTATTGTGTCGCACCCCGCCGGGTGTCTATCTACTGTCGGAGCCTCATCTTAGCCTGAAACCACCGCTACTCTCTACATTGCCTCAGGTACCCTTTCAGAACTATACATTATAGCTGTTTGGCCAGCTGCTATCCCGCTACGCGGTACGACCCAGTGTGTCCACACCCCGCACCGTGACACTTACAGCTTCTCCAACGCCCTCGAGATATACTTCTTACTCTCCTGGTCCCCGGCCCACAATCTCTTGACAGTCGACTACGCCATTGATTCTGTCAAAATGACGGAACCCTTGAAAAACAGAGACAAATGGAAACCATTGGCACCGGATCCGTCACCATTGAACTCAATGGTGATGGAAATGGAAACCTATGGTTTCCATTTGCGTCTGTCAGGGCTCCGATCCGACCTAAAGATCCGACGGAACGTCGGATCGGAGCCCTAGCTCAGATGTGAATGAAGCCTTACCTGACTGTATTTGTATTAGACATTGTTTCACTGTTTACATTGTCTATTTTCTATTATGAAATGCACTAAAACAGATTAAACGAAAAATATCAATATAATTTATTTGGCAGTAAACTTTGCTTGTGTCAAAGATGGGGCAAATCTAGCATGCATGAAAGGCTAGATTCACATCAACGTGTACGTTTTGCGTCTGCAAAAATTGCACCCTTTTTCATGCGCTGCAGTTCTGTGTGTCATCAGTGTTTGCTTTGTGTGGCATCAGTTTTTATGTCAGTGTTGGTGCACATTTATTTTTACTCTTTTCTCAAATGAAACACGGACAGCACTCGGATGATGTCCATGTGCTGTCCGTGATTTTTACATGATGGTCTGCAAAAACGGACTAGAATAGGCATGTCTGAATAGCCCCATTGAGTTGCATAGGTCCATATAGAACATTCGTCTGAATAACGCCTAACACTGCAGATTAAATTGCCCTATTTATGAGTTTGGCTTACAATGTGCATGGAACATGGAATGATGCGTACACTGATATTACACTATTAATTTGACCTATTAATTAGTTTACCTTGATAGTGTCACAGTGAAAAACCTTGGGCTGCTGCTGTATACAGAACTGAAATTGCAAAAATTATTTATTTGCCATCTGCCAATGTCATAAATTAAGTAAAAATCCTAGAATGCTACCAACAATTGGGACGATTTACTAAGCAAAAAAGTGGTGTACATGGAGAATGCTTTTTGGACACTTTTTACACCTGTCAGCCACGTTTTGTCTGCTTGGCGGATTGCATGTTGGCCTGTGCAGACCAATGGCGTCACTGTGGCAACCTTGAGGCTGGGTTCACACGACCTATTTTCAGACGTAAACGAGGCGTATTATGCCTCGTTTTCCGCCTGAAAATAGGGCTACAATACGTCGGCAAACATCTGAGCATTCATTTGAATGGGTTTGCCGACGTACTGTGCAGATGACCTGTAATTTACGCGTCGTCGTTTGACAGCTGTCAAACGACGACGCGTAAATTGACTGCCTCGGCAAAGAAGTGCAGGGCACTTCTTTGCAACGTAATTTGAGCCGTTCTTCATTGAACTCAATGAAGAGCAGCTCAAGATTTACGAGCGTCACAGACGCCTCGTATATTACGAGGAGGAACATTTACGTGTGAAACGAGGCAGCTGTTTTCTCTTGAAAACAGTCTGTCTTTTCACACGTAAATGCCTGCTATCGTGTGCACATACCCTGACTCTTGTCTGCTTGTAAGGTGTGACTCTGGGGACCCGGTGCAGCGCAGCATGTCACAACATTCTTCCAGCGTTTCAGAGCATGGTTATCAGCCCTGGTGGTGAGTTTACCGGCATTTTCCTGTTGTTTCCTCTGTTTTGACCCAGTTTCTATATGTAGCCCGACCGTCAATTGGGGACTATCCTGGGGACTGAGACCTGGGAATATTATGGGCAAAGTCCCTACTTCCTTGAAGGGCTTATAGGTTAAGAAAGGGAGATTTCTTAGGCTCTGCACCAAAGGTCAGCTTGTGCCTACTCAAGAACAGTCTGTCATTCATCGCCCTAGCCTGCTGCCAAATTTCTCCTGCGCTGGAGCACAACTGCTTCTCTGCCAAGTTTGCATGGTGTCACTGATGGCTGGTACCACTACGCTGTGTTTTTCTGCGTCACTGCCCCTGAGATATCACCAAAGTTCCAACTTCGTTACCCTGGGAGCGGCATCAGGGTACACTCTTGGGTTTATATTCTAATACATAGTGTAACAGTATAACCATGCCACAAAAAAGTGACATAGTATGGAGGCAAAAGAAGTTGTGACGGCGCTCACTGGACTCACAAAGCAGGTAGAGAATTGGAAGACGAATATGTGCAGCTACGATGAAAGGTACAGGAATTGCAGCATCCTGAGGACAACCCCACTTGACAGTGTCTCAGAAAAGGGGTGTGGCTAAAATCCTCCAGATTTTCAAACGGAGTTCGCCATTTTTTAATACAAAATATTGAGGTAAAGTACGCCACCCATGTGGTATAAGGAAGAGTAAAGTGTCTGACGTGTCTAGCACCATGCGGCAAATTTATTGTACAGCGCGTGCCAATGTCAATAATTTGGTGCAATTTCTGCCTGTCTCGTCTAGTTATAACCTGTCTACATTTAGAACAGAATTTATAAATGTGAAAAAATAGGTTGAAACAACGGCCGTGTGAATGGCCCCATTGAATTACATAGCTCCGTGTGACGGACGTTGTTTTAACGGCCATCACACGGATGTATAACACGTTAGTGTGATTCAGGCCTAACGTGTCCGTTTTGCGCGCATATATGTCATGCGTTTTTTTACGTCCGCAAAACAATTGAAAAAGGTTTTTTTCTTCCTCATCATTTCTTTAGCAACTGGTGCGTGAAAAACATGGACAGCACATAGATATCATCCGTGTGCTGTCCATTTTTTTCACGCACCCATTGAATTCAATGGGCTGCATGGTGCGCAAAAACGCACCAAAATAGGACATGCAGTGAGTTTCACGCAACCGACAACGCATGTCTGAATAGCTCCATTTAATTTCATAGGTCAGTGTGGTGTCCCTGAAAAAAAACGGACGGCACATGAACAGCCTTAGGCCTTATTCGCACGAGTTGCACGCAGCGTTTTTCCTGCACTGCAGTTCCGTGCGCCTCTGCATTTTTTATGCGCATTTGTCATCCGTATGTCACGCGTTTTTTAAGTCAGCAAAAAAAAACTGAAGGAGGTGTTTTATTTGTTCATCATCATTTCTTTAGCAACTGGTATGTGAAAAATACGGACAGCACACGGATGACGTCCGTGTGCTGTCCGTTTTTTTTCACAAACCCATTGACTTTAATGAGTGCATGACGCACTAAAAACGCACAAGAATAGGACATGCAGTCAGTTTCACGCAGCAGACACACTGCGTGAAAAACACAGAATGTCCCCATTGAATTGCATAGGTCCGTGTGACGTCCGCTGTTTTAATGCGCGTAACACAGACGTGAAATACGTATGTGTGAATAAGGCCTTATTCACACAAACGTTGAATACGTCCATGTGACGACCGTTAAGACAATGGCCGTCACAAGGACCTATGCAATTCAATGGGGCCATCCAGACATTCAGTGTTTTTCACGCAGCGTGTGTCCGCTGCGTGAAACTCACTGCATGTCCAATTCTTGTGCGTTTTTAGTGCATCACGCACTCATTGAAGTCAATGAGTGCGTAAAAATCACTGACAGCACACGGAAGCACATCCGTGTGCGGTCTGTGATTCACGCACAAGTTCATAAGAAATGTGCACATAAAGACATCAACAACTAATGCTACACGGAGCACACACGGATGCCACACGGAACTGCAACTCATGGCAAATATGTCCTGTCCACCACCAAAGGTGACTAAAATGAATATGTGAGCATCAGAACTAGACCATCGTGCAATGAAAGAAGGTGACCTGGTTTGAGGAATCACGTTTTCTTTAACATCCTATGGACAGACAGGTGCGTGTACTTTGGTCTTCTGATGTAGAGATGGAACCGGGCTACCTAAACAATGTTGCAGACCCCTTCACAGAAACTGTATTCCCTAAGAGCAGTGGCCTATTTCAGCAGAATAATATACCCTGCCAGGCTGGGTACGCACGGCGAGGATACGCTGCGTAAAACCGCACAGAGTATCCGCCCTGTGTGCCGCAGGGAATTCCGGGCAAAAAAAAACGCACCAAATTGTGGTGCAGTTTTTCGCCCGGAATGTCCACTGCAGAAAACTGCAGCACTTAGCTGGTCTGCTAGCAGGCCGGGCTCCTGGGATGACGTTACATCCCAGGAGACTGCTGCAGTCTGTGATTGGCGTCAGCAGCGTTCACATGGGATAAAGTGTCATCCCAGTAGGCTTGCCCTCTGACGTCAGCCAGGCCGGCCTCCTGGGATAATGTTTTATCCCATGTGACCGCCCCTGCAGCCTGTGATTATCCCAGGAGGTCACGCTGGAGAGGGAAACATAGACTTCTGGGTAAGTATGAGATTTTTTTTTCTGAGTTGGGTCTTTTGCGGCAGAATCGCTGCGAACCCACGGCAAAAAAATGCAACAACCGCTATTTGCTGCTGGATTTACCTCCCATTGAATTCAATGTGGAAAACCCGCAACAAATAAGCAACGTTTCCGCAAATGCAATTGACATTCTGCAGAATTAAATTTCCGCACTACAGGTCAATTTCTGAAAGTTTTTTCCGCTCAGTACTTACGCAGCCTGTGCATGAGATTTGTTTTATCTCATCCACTTTGCTACTACTGTATTTGCTGCGGATTATCCACAACTAATTCCATTGCGGAAAATCCGCAGTATTTACACAATGTGTGAACCTACTCCCACATTGCAAAAATTGTTCAGGAATGATTTGAGGAACATGACAGAGAGTTCAAGGTGTTGACTTAATTCCCCAGTTCTCAATATGATGGAGTTTCTGTGGGATGTGCTTGAAAAAAAAGTTTGATCCATGGAGGCTTCACCTTATAAATTACAGGACTTAGGGCCGATTCACACGAACGTGAATTGCGTCCATGCAGGCCGCGTGGTTTTCACACGGCTCGCATGGACCAATAGAAGTATATGGGGCAGTACAGACAGTCCGTGCTTTTTGCGCAGCGTTTGTCCGCTGCGTAAAAAGTGCGACATGTTCAATATCTCAGCGTTTTTCGCGCATCACGCACCCATTGAAGTCAATGGGTGCGTGAAAACCACGCATGCCGCACGAAAGCACTTCCGTGTCAACTGGCTGTTTCGCGCAACAGCTGTCAAAAGGATGAATGTAAACAGAAAAGCACCACGTGCTTTTCTGTTTACAAACATCCAAATGGCGTGTTATAATGATGGCGGCTGCGCGAAAACCACGCAGCCATGCATCATATGCTGCTGCCACACGGAGCTGTCAAGTGGCTTTTGCGCAGGCAAAACGCTGCGTGTTTTGCGTACGCAAAAACGCCACGTTCGTCTGAATCAGCCCTTAAAGGGAGTCGGAAATGATGGACCTCGGCATCACAGAGCAGAAGAGGGTGTAGTCTGACGTAATCGGCACATGCGCAGTACAGCCGATTAGACCGGTCAAACATCAAGAGTGCATTTCGCATGCGCCGATTATGCTGCAGAGCCACGCGAGTCAGGAGACTACGGGGTCAGGCGTGAACTCGTCTATTACACTGCCTGGCTCCTGTCAATCAATGAAAGAAGTGAAGGAGGGGGGTGGACTGGGGAAAGAAGACAGAGCATTTCGGAGCAACGGTGCCGCCCTCATTGCTCTTAAATGCTAATTTGCATATATTGAATAAAGAGATTTTCTCTGCAAATGAGGCACTCATGTGAAAAAGGAAAGTAACGTTACATTCAGGTGAGCCTACAGTATATTACTCTGTTGCTAGTCCACCAGAGGAATTGATTCAGAGGGCCCATCCTTCAGCAGACCCACAACCTAATGTTTTCCAAATCACTTCCCCCTTCTTCTGTGCTGCTAAAATATTTTATAACTCAGTAAGGCTCCATTCATATAATGGTACTTTATTCAGCAAAAAAAAAATGTATACTAGCCCGAATGGAGGCCACTCTTTTTGCCTTGTCAGGTGAATGGAGGCCTATGGATACGTTCAACATAAATGGTATATACGTTAAAAGTACACTGCAAATTGCTGTGTTCGGCAATTTCTGTCACTGTCTTGGACTTAGAAAGGAGCGGCAGGGCGCATGCTCTACCGCCGCTCCATTCTCTGGCAGGCAGGCTTGCGGCTGGGAGTTAACGGGACATACTGGACTTCCATTTTGGCGATTGGTGTGGGTCCCAACAGTTATCACCTATGCAGTGGATAGATGATAAGGGAATACCCCTTCAACCTGTTAACGCCGAAGGACGGATATATCCGTCCTCTGCAGCTGCTAGTTCGCGCAGGAGGACGGATATATCCGTCCTGTGATTGCGCTGGTACTGACAGTGTACCCACGCGATCAGCGGCAGGAGCACGGCTGTTATACACAGCCTGGCTCCTGCTGCAACTGCCGGAATCGAAGCACGCTCTGATTCCGGCAGTTTAACCCATTAAATGCTGCTGTCGGGTTTCCATGGCAGCCGGGGGCCTAACAAAGACCCCCAGGTCTGCTTCAGCAAATGCCTGTTAGGCCATGCCGGAGTATCCCCGCGATCGTAACGACTTGAGCAATAAAATGAAATTAAACCACCGGATTAACGGCGTCCAAAAAAAACGCAAAAAAACAACGACAAAATTCTCTCTTTTCTCCCATTCCCCCCATAAAAAATTAAATAAAAGTTAATCTATAAGTCCTATGTACCCCAAAATAGTACTAATGAAAACTACACATTGGCCCGCAAAAAGCAAGCCCACATACAGTCACATTGACGGAAAAATAAAAAATTACGGGTTCTTATACGGCTATGTCGACGGAATAAAAAAAAGGTTACGACTATTGGAATGCGACCGTGAAAAAACTAAAAATAATCCTTGGTCATTAACGCGCAAAATTGCCTGGTCATTAAGGAGTTAAATTGGCATTAACTGAATCCAGCTGTCACAGTGACAGCCCATTTTTGCACTTTGTCAGGGAACTAAAATGATCAGTCCCCTGTCAGAAAAGCTTTGAAACATAGCACTTTGAGTGCTGTGTTTCTGTATATAGAACGCACTTTTCACTGTCTGAACCGTTGTTATGATGACTTGTGACAATGTCACGTATTCGCAAGACATAAGAGGCGGGGAAAAGCTGAAAAGACACGGTGCGTGTCTCCTAAACATACCCCTAAATACAAATAGTGTTAAAAGTGATCTAATTGACTTTTACTAAAAATAATAAAACTATTGTTAAAAGTAAATAAAATAAAATTCAAAAAATTATGCATCCTTAGTTAAAATAAAACAATACCACCTGAAAAACTATTCAAAATAAACAAACTTGCACACAATAAATCACATTGATAGAATCATTAAATATTCTGCATGACATGGACTCCCATAGAAGTAAATAAAGAAAGCAGCGTGGCCACCTCTCCAGTCATTCTCCACCTGGATGCGGCAGGGATGGAGAAAGATGGGGATCCCAGAGCTGGGACCCACGTCTTTCAGACGTTTGTGGCATATCCTGCGGATATGCCATAAGTGTCAAAGGTGGGAATACCCTGCAATTCCCAAATAAAGCTATAACATTCTAAAGCAATTATTTTTTTTAATAAACAGGTCAGTGTGTTTTGTGCAACTTTATAATTTATTTTATTAAAAATTATTTTAACTTTTTGAGATACTGCTGCTTTGTATCCTGTATACAGGACAGCTGTATCGTTTGCTAAGGCCCCATGCACACAAACTTATTTTTACGGCCGCAATTCACCCGCAAATCTACGGGTGAATTCCGGCCCCATTCATTTCAATGGATCCTTGCACACGACCGTGTTTTCCATGGTCCGTGCATTGCCTGGGAGCCTAGACCGCAAAAATCTAGGACATGTCTTATTACGGTCCAGGCTCGTTGAAATTAATGCACACGGCAATGTGCACAGCCCGTGATTTGCGGGCACCAGTGGCGTAACTACCGCCGTAGCAGCAGTAGCGGCTGCTACGGGGCCCGCGGCATGAGGGGGCCCGTGTCGCCCGCCGGCACGGGCCCCCACCATGGCCGGAGGCTCCGCTAGCAGCCGCTATGGCTGCTACAGCGGGACGCCACTGAACAGTACGGCAGAGCAGGGAGGTATCTCCCCGCTCTGCCATTAAGCAAAAGACATGTATCCCCTATCCACAGGATAGGGGATACATGTATGATCACTGGCAGCGATAGGGAGAACGGGGGACTGAAAGTCCCCTGAAGTTCTCCATCACAAACCTCGGACATCCGGGGTCTGTGTCGGCAGCTCCGTAGAAATGAATGGAGCGCCGGTCCCGCTTGTGCGCATGCGTGACCAGCGCTCCATTCATTTCTACAGAGCTGCGCAGACGCCGGAAGTCAGAGGTTAGTCATGGAGAACTTCAGGGGGACTTTCGGTCCCCCGTTCTCCCTATCGCTGCCAGCGATCAAACATGTCTCCCCTATCCTGTGGATAGGGGATACATGTCTTTTATTAGGACACACTGTAGGTCGCATTTTTTTGGGAGGGGGGATGCTGTATGGCGTTCCCTACAGGGGGGGGGGGCTGAATGGCGTTCCCTACAGGGGGGGGTCGCTGTATGGCGTTCCCTACAGGGGGGGGCGGACGCTGTATGGCGTTCCCTACAGGGGGGGGACGCTGTATGGCGTTCCCTACAGGGGGGGCTGTATGGCGTTCCCTACAGGGGGGGACGCTGTATGGCGTTCCCTACAGGGGGGGATGCTGTATGGCGTTCCCTACAGGGGGGGCTGTATGGCGTTCCCTACAGGGGGGGCTGTATGCCGTTCCCTACAGACCCCCCCTGTAGGGAACGCCATACAGACTCCCTGTAGGTAACGCCATACAGTCCCCCCTGTAGATAACGCCAGACAGCCCCCTCTGTAGGGAACGCCATACAGCCCCCCCCCCGTAGATAACGCCATACAGTCCCCCCTCTAGATAACGCCATACAGCCCCCTCTGTAGATAGCGCCATACAGTTCCCCCTGTAGATAGCGCCTTTCAGTCCCCCTGTAGATAGCGCCATACAGCCCCCCTGTAGATAGCGCCATACAGCCCCTCCTGTAGATAGCGCTATACAGTTCCCACTGTAGATAGCGCCATACAGTTCCCCCTGTAGATATTGCCTTTCAGTCCCCCTGTAGATAGCGCCATACAGCCCCCCCTGTAGATAGCGCCATACAGTTCCCCCTGTAGATAGCGCCATACAGCCCCCTCTGTAGATAGCGCCATACAGTTCCCCCTGTAGATAGCGCCTTTCAGTCCCCCTGTAGATAACGCCATACAGTCCCCCCGTAGATAGCACCATACAGCCCCCTCTGTAGATAGCGCCATACAGCCCCCTCTGTAGATATCTACAAAGGGCTGTATGGCGTTATCTACAGGGGGGCTGTATGGCGTTATCTACAGGGGGGATGTATGGCGTTATCTACAGGTGGGCTGTATGGCGTTATCTACAGGGGGGCTTTATGGCGTTCTCTACAGGGGGCTGTATGGTGTTCTCTACAGGGGGGCTGTATGGCGTTATCTACAGGGGGGCTGTATGGCGTTATCAAAAGGGGGGGTTTGTAAAAAAGGCACTATCTACAAGGGGGGGGGGGTTGTGTGACACCCAGGGGAGGGGGGGCCCCAGTCAAAAGTTTGCTATGGGGCCCAGTCTATCCTAGTTACGCCCCTGGCGGGCACCCACAGCCATCCGAGCCGCAAATCAGGGCCGTGTGCATGAGGCCTAAATCCTGTTCCTGTCGGGTCAGTGGGACTGACAGGTTCATAACTTAGATGTGATAGATTACAGGTGGATCCAACCTGCTTTCACTGAACCCGTCAGTGCCGCTGACCTGAAGGGAACATAATTTGCAGCTGCTCTGTATACAGGGTATCTCAAAAAGTAAAACATTTTTTTGAATAAAAACTAATTATAAAGTTGCACAAAACACACTGATTGAGCTTTTTATTTAAAAAAAAATCTCTTTTGAAGGTTTACATAGCTTTTAATGTAGTATGAATGCACAAAGTTTATCTAGAAACCCATGGCATCTCTAGCAGGATATGCCGCAATCTGTATTTCCACAGGCCTCCTGTCAGTAATAATATACTAGTGAAGTGCTCTGTAGATCAGTATGACTTGTGGAACAGCGTACTGTCACGATGCGGGATCTGGACTCACTGGGCCGTACCACGTAGCGGGATGGCAGCTGGCCAGCATGGGATACAGGATACAGGATACACTTGGGAACTGGAAGACACTAGGGGACCATTAGCAAGACAAACTTTGGGTAACGCCAACGTTCAGGCAAAGAACAAGAGGGCAGAACCCATTTTTATAGTCCAGTGACATTCTGGGCTTGATTGCAGACTTCCTGCAATTATGCGCGTACTGGCCCTTTAAGACCGTGAGGCGCCGGCACTCACTTCCTGGTATCGAGACTGTCTCCCGGAGGGCCCGCGCGTTCACCGTCTTATAGGGCCCTGCTTATCTGGACTCTGGCTCTGCAGCCAATTTCATCTGCCAAGACCTTGTGGATCTTCTTCAGTTGCCCACTGTTCTGCTGGAAAGGCTATTGATCATTGGCTCGGTAGGTGGACTGCCTTCGCCTGACCCAGTTTAGTCTGTGATCAAGCCATTGAGACTTCAAGTGGGAGCTCTTCACTCTGAGCTCATCTCCCTGTTTGTCCTGCTCAAGGCCGTCAACCCCGTGCTGCTGGGTTTGTCTTGGCTTCGTTTGCATGCCCCAGTCCTGGATTGGAACTCCGGAGAGGTTCTCCAGTGGGGTCCCAAGTGTCTCGACCGCTGTCTGGGTCATATCCATAAACCACAGTCTTCTCCGCATCAGTCATTGGCAGGGTTGCCTTCTTGTTACTCTATGTTCTTTGATAAGAAGGTAGAAGAGACCTTGCCGCCTCATCGAGCATATGATTGTCTCATCGACTTGGTTCCTGATTCGTCTCCTCCTCGCGGTAGAGTGTACCCTCTCTCCTTGCCTGAGACACAGTCCATGTCTGCCTACATTAAGGATAATTTGGAGAAGGGCTTCATTCGTAAATCCTCATCCCCGGGCGGAGCTAGATTTTTCTTTGTCAAGAAGAAAGATGGATCCCTCCGACCCTGCATTGACTACCAAGGTCTCAACCAGATCACGGTGAAGAACAGGTACCCATTTCCTTTGATTTCGGAACTGCTTGATCGCATACGGGGGGCAATTTTTTTTTCTAAACTGGATCTGTGGGGGCCCTAGAATCTGATCCGGATTTGTCAAGTGGAAGACTGCATTTAATACATGTGATGGGCACTATGAATACCTAGTTATGCCCTTCGGCCTATGTAATGCTCCCGCGGTGTTTCAGGAGTTTGTCAATTACATTTTTCGTGATCTCCTCTATGTCTGTGTTGTGGTGTATCTCGATGACATTTTCATTTTTCCCCCAGATCCAGTAACTCATCAGAATCATGTCTGCCAGGTGTTGCTTCGTGTAAGGGAGAATCATCTTTATGCCAAGCTGGAGAAGTGCGTGTTTGAAAGCCTCTTCCCTTCCTGGGCTTTATCATCTCCGATCAGCGTCTCAAGATGGACCCTGAGAAGGTAAAGGCTGTCCTGGAATGGCCACATCCCTAAGGCTTAAGGGCCATAAAACGTTTCCTGGGATTAACCAACTTCTACCGGCTGTTCATTCCCAACTTCTCGTCTTTGACAGCTCCCATCTCTACCCTCACTAAAAAGGGCATGAATGCCAAGGTGTGGACTCCAGAAGCAGAAGTCGCATTTGAATACTTAAGAAAAGCCTTCACATCAGCCTCTATTCTTCACCACCCTGATGTATCCCTACAGTTTTCTTTAGAGGTGGACGCTTCCTCTGTTGGCGCTGGTGCACTGTTGTTCCAGAAAAGTTCAAAAGGCAAGACTGTGGTACGTGGCTACTATTCCAAGCTGTTCTCTTCCACGGAACGCAACTACTCGATTGGGGATCAGGAGTTACTGGCCATCAAGCTGGCTCTGCAGGAGTGGAGACACCTACTGGAGGGCGCAGTCCATCCTATCCTGGTCTTCACAGATCACAAGAACCTGACCTACCTACAGACGGCTCAGCGTTTGAATCCTCGTCAAGCCAGGTGGTCGTTGTTCTTTGCTCGGTTCCGGTTCGAACTCCACTACCGTCCTGCCGACAAGAATGTGAGGGCTGATGCCTTGTCTAGGTTATTTGAAACAGAGGACACTGTGGAGTCTCCACAAAATATTATTGATTCTTCCTGCATCTTCTCTGTGAACCCTCTGAAAGTTAGAGACATTCCTTCGGGAAGGACTTTTGTACGTCTGGCAGACAGGGGAAGAATCGTCTGCTGGGGTCACAGTTCCAAGATGGCAGGTCACGCGGGTGCTCGTAAGACCCAAGATCTAATCGTCCGTCAGTTCTTGTGGCCCACGCTGCCTAGAGACATCATGGACTTTGTCTCCTCACGTACGGTATGCGCAGCAAATAAAGTTGCCCGCTCCAGACTGGCTAGTCTGCTCCAGCCGCTGCCTGTGCCCGTTGCTCCCTGGCAGCATGTCGCAATAGACTTTGTCACTGATCTCCCTCTCTCTGCGGGTTGCAATGTGATCTGGGTGGTGGTGGATCGATTTTCTAAAATGGCTCATTTTGTTCCCTTGACTGGTCTGCCGTCTGCTGCGCAATTGGTCGACCTCTTCAATCAACACATCTTCCGTCTGCACTGCTTGCCTCTGCATATTGTCTCGGATCGAGGGGTCCAGTTCACCTCAAAGTTTTGTAGAGCACTCTGCGGTCTCCTCGGTGTAAAGTTGGACTTCTCTTTGGCCTATCATCCCCAATCCAATGGGAAAGTCGAGAGGGTTAACCAGATTATGGAGAACTATCTACGTCACTTTATTTCCAGACAGCATGATGACTGGGTGCAGCTGCTCCCGTGGGCTGAGTTCTCCTATATTAACCATACTAGTGAGTCCACCAACTCCAGTCCGTTCTTCATCGTCTACGGCCAACATCCTCGAATACCTCTTCCTGTCTCTACTATGACCCAGGTGCCTGCAGCCGACTCTACCTTTAGGGATTTTCTGCAGATATGGTAGCAGACCCGATCTTCTATTCTGCTGGCGGTGGACCTCATGAAGAGAAAGGCAGAGACTAGAGGATGAGAGCCTCCCCAGTTTCTTCCAGGCACAAAGGTCTGGCAGTCTTCCAGGAATATCCAGCTGAGGGTGCCGTCTTGCAAATTTGCTCCCTGGTTCTTCGGACCCTTCGAGATTCTGCTACAAATTAACCCTGTGTCTTACAAACTTCGGCTGCCTCCTACCCTCAAGATGCCTAACGCCTTCCATGTCTCCCTACTGAAGCCCGTGGTTCTGAAGCGCTACTCCAGGACTCCTAGTTCTGCAGTGGCTCCTGGTGGCTCGTCAGGGACTTTTGAAGTAAGGGAGATCCTAGCCACCAAGAAAGTGGGAGGAAGGACGTTTTATCTGGTGGATTGGAGGGGATTTGGTCCAGAAGAGAGGTCTTGGGAGCCAGAGGAGAACATCGATGCTCCTATCCTCGTGAAGAAGTTTCTCTCCCGCTCTGGTCCCAAGAAGAGGGGGCGTAAGAGGGGGGATACTGTAACGTCTATGGCCATGGCCCCTCGTTCTGACTTACTCTCTGACAGCCACGGCCATGGACATGTGAGTTCTCGGTGGGATCTCCCTCCTGGGAGACGCCGGCACTCATTTCCTGCATCAGAGACTGTCTCCCACAGGGCGCGCACCCGCGCGTGCATGGCCTTAAAGGGCCAGTGCTCGCACAATTGCAGGAGATCTGCAATCAGTCCAGAATGCTGCTGGACTATAAAAAGGGCTCTGCCCTCTTGATCATTGCCTGAGAGTTATTGGATACCTAAAGTTTGTCTTGCAAATGGTCTCCTAGTATTTTCCAGTTCCCAGTGTTACCCGTTCCTGCTGCCTGTACCGCGACAAAAAACGAGTAAAAACGCCCCTAAAATGCCTCCCGTTGATTTCAATGGGAGGCGGGGGAGGTTTTCTCCCGCCAGCGATAAAACTTCCTCGCGGGAGAAAGAAGCGACATGCCCTGTCTTCGGGCGTTTCCGCCTCTGACCTCCCATTGATTTCAATGGGAGGCAGAGAAAGCGTATTTCGCGGCGTTTTAAGCCCGCGGCTCTCAATGGCCGCGGGCGAAAAACGCCGCGAGAAGCGCAGCGAAAATCAGCGTGCAGGGAGAGGAAAATCTGCCTCAAACTTCCAAACTGAATTTTGAGACAGAAATTCCGCCTGCAAAAAACTCTGTGTGAACATAGCTTTACACCCACCCGGTTTCTGCCTGCTGCCGGAGCCTTATCTTAAGCCTGAATCACCGCTACTGTCTACATTGCCACAGGTACCCTTTCTGGACTATAGATATTGTATTGTACCTGGTTGGCAGCTGCCTATCCACTACGCGGTACGGCCCAGTGGGTCCACACCCCGCACCGCGACATATAGCATGAAATGTTTGCGGCTCAGTGAGGCGTTAGTTGGAGGCTGGGCCCACCTGAGGGTTCCCCAGTCCTCCGGTGGGCCAGTCCGACTCTGGTCTTGGTCCTAGATATCACAGGACATCTTCAGAGGTCTTGTGGAGTGCATACTGTACCTTGATATGTCAGAGCTGTTTGGCGGAACCAGAGGGAACCGTCATAATGTTAGGCAGGTGGTTTTAATGTTATGGCTGATTCGTGTATAGTATGCACATGCATAATGTGTTGGTATATTCAGGCATGCCACTAAATTGTAGTTAAAAAATAGCAATCAAATGTTTAAGTACCCTAATCTGACTATCTATAAATAAATAAATTAAAACGTTTTGGCTGTTGGAATGCGGGAGGCAAATAGTAAAAACGTATTCTCGTCAACAAGATCAAATTTGGCTCAGTCCGAAAAAGCACACCACAATCCTATTTACAAAGCTGCTAATAGCTGCTCGGTTGCACCTGCCCGATTTTCACACACCCATTGACTTCATGGTGCACAAAAAACTTTATTTTCACGGAATGAATAGCGCAGTCGACTACGGTATTGATTCCACCAAAATGACGGAGCCCTTAAACAACGGTGAAAAACAAAAAACTTTTGCACTGATGCAAATGGAAACCAATGGTTTCCGTATGTTTCAGTTTGGATTCTGTTCATGGGTTCCCCTGACGGAAAGCTCCGGTTGAACCCATGAACAGAGTCCCAACGCAGATGTGAACGAAGCGTAACATACTGTATTATTGTTCATGCATTTGAATCGGAGCCATGTAATGTTAAATTTTCCCTGTAGCGGCTGCTTCAAGGGAATTGTGTGACTGCCTACAACTAGTTGGGACAACCCCCACATAGTGTTTAGCTGCATAGGAGTTTTTACGTGTTTTAAAATGCTACAGAAAAACATTGTGTGGAGGAGGCCTAAGGGGTTAATAATTGTTGCTAAACAATTTGAGAATGTAATCTTCTAAACTTCTGAAGTGCTCATGTGAGGAAAGCCGATGTAGTGGTGTACGGACTCAATAGAAAGTCTATGAGCCTGTACACCGCTACATCGGCTTTCCAACAAAAGCCGAATAGAAACTAAGCGTCTCATTTTAGCGATTGGTGGGGGTCTCAGTTCTCGGACCCCGATCAAAACTTCTGACATGTCAGAGTTTATTGAACGTTTAGTTACACTTTAAGTATTACCTACAGAGGGAGAGACACTAGTAGGAAACATTGTAGGGGGTCATATATAAAGTGCCATAACATAGTAAAATTTGTAAAAACATCAGAAAATATGATGGTTAATTCATATTTCAAAACACATTGATTTATGTTGTTTAATTCAGATATCAACTACTCAACAGTTTTTAAAACAAAAGACAAAGCTACACAGTTTATATATGCAGATATTTTTCTAACTGGACTACAACTGTGGAGATGGAGACAATTTTTAAATATACTTCTATATTCACTAGATGTGTACATTTTCAATAATATCCCCATCCACCTTCAGCTTCAGTTCCTACAATCATCGATGGGAGTCCAAATTGTCTAGGATGTATTAACAATGTTAGAGCACTTGTGGAACCTCTTTAGTAGTTAAATGGAACCTATCACTAGTTTTGGAGCAACTAAACCACCAGCGTGCCGTTATGCATTTGGGGTTAAATGTTCCAAACCAGCCCACATCAAAAACAGCTGTTTTGGGAATAGTTAGTAAAGTAATTTACCCATATGAGCCCGTAACGGCATCGGGCGCATGTGCATTGCCCAGATGAAGCAGAGGACAGTGCACTACGAGGTCTCCTGGGATTTTTCCAGTGACCTGATGTGTCTTGTGATCTACAAGAAGTTTTGAAGAAAGATTGCAGTTTTCGGGACACGACGCCTGACCAGTGAGTAATCAAATCGATGTGTAAGATATGCTGGATTTTTATTATTACAAAAGACACTACGCGTTTCAGGACCGGACAGGTCCCTTCCTCAGGTATCAACCTGAGGAAGGGACCTGTCCAGTCCTGAAACGCGTAGTGTCTTTTGGTCCTGAAACGCGTAGTGTATTTTGTAATAATAAAAATACCGAAAATCTTACGCATCTATTTGATTACTCACTGGTCAGGCACCGTGTCCCGAAAACTGCAATCTTTCTTCAAAACTTCTTGTTTTCGTCTCCCCGGTTTAGAGGATTTCACCCGTAAATAGCAGCGGGTGGCAACCGACACTGCAAGAAAAGATAGTTTTCAGTATCCATGCAAAGCAGGACCGTTGTGCCTACACTCGCACAATGCTATTAGCTGAGTAACCCAACTCACTTTCTATTGCTGTTGTAATTCATTCCATACAATATTACCTTAGAGGAGCGCCGTTGTCCCCCCTCCTTTTTTTCTCTTTACATATTTTATATGTTCATCTAGACACTATTTACAGCCTCCCTGTATATGATACCACACACGTCCCTGTATATGATGCCACACACCTCCTGTATATAATACCACACACATCCCTATATATGATGCCACACACCTCCCTGTATATGATGCCACACACCGCCCTGTACATGATGCCACACACCTCCCTGTACATGATGCCACACACATCCCTGTATATGAAGCCACACACCTCCCTGTACATGATGCCACACACCTCCCTGTACATGATGCCACACACCTCCCTGTATATAATGCCACACACCTCCTGTATATGACGCCACACTCCTCCCTGTATATGATGACATACACCTCCCTGTATATGATGCCACACAGCCTCCCTGTATATGATGACATACACCTCCCTGTATATGATGCCACACAGCCTCCCTGTATATGATGCCACACACCTCCTGTAAATGAAGCCACACACCTCCTTGTATATGATGCCACACAACTCCCTGTATATGATGCCACACACCTCCCTGTAACTGATGCCACACACCTCCCTGTATATGATGCCATACATCTCCTGTATATGATGCCACACCTCCCTGTATATGATGCCACAAACCTCCCTGTATATGATGCCCCACAGTCTTCCTGTATATGATGCCACACAGCCTCCCTGTATATGATGCCACACACCTCCTGTATATGATGCCACACAGCCTCCCTGTATATGATGCCACACACCTCCCTGTATATGATGACTGATGACACACACCTCCCTGTATATGATGCCACACACCTCTCTGTATATAAAGCCACACACCTTCCTGTACATGATGCCACATACCTCTCTGTAAATTATGCCACACACATCCCTGTATATGATGCCACACAACTCCCTGTATATGATGCCACACACCTCCTTGTATATGATGCCACACATATATATCAAGTGTAAGATACCCCTGAGGAAGCCACTTTGTGGCGATACGCGTGGGGTTTCTTTCCCCTATTTCCCCCATATAGCCTGAGATATAGGACATGCTGATCTGATGCCTAACTGATGCAACATTTTTACACACTCTTTTCAAGATTAATGCAATGCATGTCTGCTCTGGGGGTTTAGGTGAGTGTAAGGAGGTAGCTATTTGCTAGCCACTTATCAGGGTGGCATTCCTCCTTCAGTGATTTGTATATGGCATATCATATGCTATTTTAAATGTTTTTAACTTCTATGTAGTGTTTTTGTATTCAATAAACGGTTATTTTGCATACTCATATGGTTATTCTTTGAAAGTTATACCCGTTGCCTTATACATACCCATTTGTTTTGCTTTATACATAGTGGTTTGTAGGGTATGTGGCATGATATATGCAGTGCCTGCCAGTGATATACAGATAGTATAGAGGTGGCAAGGTTTGAGGACACACAGCAAAGAGAGGGTCCTAATGCCAATAGTGTAAAGTATTTATAAGAGACGCTAAAAAGAGACATAAACCGAGGAACGGCTCAGGTTCTAGAGTAGGTACAAAAAGGGAGAAATATCCTGGCATATATAATACTGTTACATCAAACAGGGATCTGCCTTAACTGGCAGGTATCAGCATAAGCTTACCCATGGAAAGAGAGATGGTCAGACGGCCCACACAGTAAAGCCTGATATAGTGGCGCCCCAACGCGTGTTTCGCTAATGTAGCTTCCTCAGGGCGTAGTGTTTGATAAATGAAAATGTCATATTTATATAGCTGGGCCATAATGAGCGTAAGAGTAATGATGTTCCGGTGTGTCCTTCTGGTCCGGTCTCCGGTGCATGCGCGGGAGTTTGTCTTGAGCCGCGAGATCCCCGTCGCCTGTCGTCACACTCATACTGCGCCTGAGTGCCCCCAAGGACGCGTGTCCAAGGAGACAGAGCAGGCGCAGTACCAGCGTCTAGACAAGAGGTGAACGGGGCGGGGCTCCCAGACTCACCACCGCATGCACAACCCCGGAAGGGAGGATATCAGTATAGGTATGTCTGTAATCAGTTAATAAGATAGTGCAGGTCATTAGTGACTAATAGATGCCAAGTTATATCTCCCGTTTGCTTTATAGTGAAAAGGTAAAAATTGAAAAAAAGGGGGGAGAAATGAGAAAAAGTGAAAAGATATTATTCCATCGCGTTTTATAATAAGGTATATTGTTTATGCCTTCTAATATACAAAGTTGTCGGTCAATTCTCTCTTGCACGCCACATCAGCACATACTTACTCTACTGTCAAAGCTGTCCTGGTGGGTCAATTCTTGAGGATGAAGCGGATTTGCTCCTCAGCCACCAAATTTGAGAATCAAGCACAGGACCTAAAAGAACAATTCAGAGAGAGGGGCTATAGTCAGAGATGCATCAAACAAGTATATAGTCGGGCCAAAAAAATGGAACGCAAACAATTACTAAATCCGTTAAAAACCAATAAGAAAGATGTGACTAATGGTAAGATCAGGTTTATCTCCACGTATAATAACCAGCGGAAGACAATGAGGGATATACTACAAAAACACTGGCCCATCTTGCAATTGGAACCAACTCTGACTGTAGCCCTACCATCAAACCCTCAAATGACGGCGAGAGGAAGTAAAAATCTTAAGGACATGTTAGTTAAAAGTCACTACATACCTAAACAACAAAATCCAAGTTGTCATCATTCCCCCTGTTTGATACAAAATATTTTGTGTTTTTGTATTCACATTCGCAACTTTCTAATTGCGTCTTCCTTACATGGTAATCATGTTCTTCCTTCACTTCAGTTTTTTATTTATGTTTCTTTGAGTTTTGTATAAATACTATATTACATTGATACTTTTATCCTAATGTGCTTTGTACTATATTCACATTATTGCGATTTCTTCGACCGATTTTGTCAAATTATTTGCTTTTTGTTTTATTGTTTTCACTTGTTTTCCCCTTTGTATATTAGAAGGCATAAACAATATACCTTATTATAAAACGCGATGGAATAATATCTTTTCACTTTTTCTCTTTTCTCCCCACTTTTTTTCTATTTTTACCTTTTCACTATAAAGCAAACGGGAGATATAACTTGGCATCTATTAGTCACTAATGACCTGCACTATCTTATTAACTGATTACAGATATACCTATACTGTTATCCTCCGTTCCGGGGTTGTGCATGCGGTGGTGAGTCTGGGAGCCCCGCCCAGTTCTCCTCTCGTCTAGACGTTGGTACTGCGCCTGCTCTGTCTCCTTGGACACGCGTCCTTGGGGGCATGCAGGCGCAGTATGAGTGTGACGACAGGCGACGGGGATCTCGCGGCTCAAGACAAACTCCCGCGCATGCGCCGGAGACCGGACCAGAAGGACACACCGGAACATCATTACTCTTACGCTCATTATGGCCCAGCTATATAAATATGACATTTTCATTTATCAAACACTACTCCCTGATGAAGCTACATTAGCGAAACGTGCGTTGGGGCGCCACTATATCAGGCTTTACAGTGTGGGCCGTCTGACCATCTCTATTTCCATGGGTAAGCTTACGCTGATACCTGCCAGTTAAGGCAGATCCCTGTTTGACGTAACAATATTATATATGCCGGGATATTTCTCCCTTTTTGTACCTACTCTAGAACCTGAGCCGTTCCTCGGTTTATGTCTCTTTTTAGCGTCTCTTCTAAAACTTTACACTATTGGCATTAGGACCCTCGCTTTGCTGTGTGTCCTCAAACCTTGCCACCTCTATACTATCTTACACTTGATATATAGACGCTATAATGATGTAATATTGATATTGGCCTCTGTTCATCACTGAGGGCATATATGTTCATTTGAATTTCTCAAACGTAGGATACTCGTGGTTAAATAATTTTTCTTAACTCAACCACACTGGTATTTTAGATCCTTATTTTTAATCTGTGTTATTTAATATTGTGTGTTCAAATACTAATAAAGTTTTGTAATCATTTTCATTACTTGTGGCGCTGTGGCTCCTTTTTGTCAATTTGTTCTCACCTCCCTGTAGATGATGCCACACAGCCTGACATGAATGCCCTACATACTCACCGATGCAGCACTGTCTTCTTCAGGTTAGGTCTCCCATGTTCACTGGATCCATGAAGGTGACGCAATGACACTCACCATTGCAGCTCGTCTTCACATGTGGTCTCTCATCTCCACGGGATCTGCGAAGGCGGTGTGATGACGTCATCACGTCACCTTCTCAGAACCCGTGAAGACGAGAGACCACACGTGAAGAGGTTGGCGCTGCATCGGTGAAGTGTGTGTCATCGACCCGCCGATAGCCAGCAAAGGAACTAGTAGTTCCCTTGCCAATCCCCATGTCACAGATCCGGTTTTAACGGTGGTTACATGTATTGACAGCCGTTAAAAACGGATCCATTCACTTCTATGGGGGCCGTCAGGCCGTTAAAACGGCCAAAAATTAGACATGTACTATTTTTTGACGGCCATTATTCACGGGCCGTTAAAAAAACGGCTGTGTGAATACACCCATAGAACATCATTGTTCTGAAAATGGCCGTGTGACGGTCGTTAATAGAATGGCCGTCATACGGCCGTTTTTCACTGTCGTGTAAATAAGGCCAAAATGTTAACTAACAATACAATGAACAATGAGATAATAATTAGTTCATTAAAGGGGTATTCCCAAAATTATAAATTATTACCTATCCACACGATAGTTGATAATTATCTGATTGCTGGGGGCTTTATCACTGGGTCCCCCACCGATCATGAGAATGTGTGTCCTGGAACCCCAGATACTGTGCACTGCTCGACCGCAGTGCGGAGGACATTGAATGGAGCAGTGGTCGAGCATCCGCACTGCCACTCCAATCAAGATCTATGGGAATGACGGAAACAGCCAAGTACGTACAGCACTTGGCTGTTTCCATCATTCCCTAAGGCTGTGAATTGAACGGCACACAGATGTTCGACCATCGCTCCATTCAAGCACTTCCTCACTGGGGAGTGCAGTAAGATGGATCTAGGGGTTCAACACCTCCGTTCTGATAATTGGTGGTGGTCCAGCGGTGGGGCCCCCAGCTATCGTAAAATGTATTAAACTGAAAGATAGATATGATATGAAATTGATTGCATTTGCATAGATAGATAGATATGAGATAGATAGATAGATAGATAGATAGATAGATAGATAGATAGATAGATAGATAGATAGATAGATAGATAGATAGATAGATAGATAGATAGATAGATAGATGATTTTGAGAGTACGCCTTTAATCGAATGGCAGATTAGGTCATAAATCATGTAATTATGTTAAGAATCAATAAGTCACATAATTCTATGCCAACACTGGCTTGACATAATTTGGCCACATGGTGATATAATTACAGAGATCTGCACACTTGTTTGGTCTTATGGTTGAATCACGTTATAGGACCAATTTTGGGGACCATGCTGCTTTAAGATCTCCTTCATACACACTATTTTGTCAGCATTTTTCTTTTGAAAGAACATCACAAATTTGAAATGTTTTTCAATGCATTTTTGTGGCATTTTTATTTTGTAATTTTTTGAACATGCGTTCTTTTTCTGGGATTTTTAAAGTCCTACGGAGACGCCCATGTGAAAAACACCATAAAAAGCGCCATATCAATAGGGCGCAGCATTTTGAAAAACAGCCAGTTACCCCAGGAATTAAAAAAAATAAAAAATACGCTTGGCATGTGGCGTTTTCTATATTTCACTATAGACTTTAAAGAGGTTCTGTCAGCACATTATAAGTGGCCTATCTTGTACATAATGTGATCGGTGCTGTAATGTAGATTACAGCAGTGTTTTTTATTTAGAAAAACAATTATTTTTGACGGAGTCATGACCTATTTTAGCTTTATGCTAATGAGTTTCCTAATGGACAACTGGGCGTGTTTTACTTTTTGACCAAGTGGGCGTTGTGTAGAGAAGTGTATGACGCTGACCAATCAGTGACCAATCAGCGTGATACACTTATCTCCATTCATTTACATAGCACATATTAATCTTACTAGATCACTATGTGCAGCCACATACACACACATTAACGTTACTCAAGTGTCCTGACAGTGAATATACATTACCTCCAGCCAGGACGTGATGTCTATTCAGAATCCTGACACCTCGGTAACGTTTGTGTGAGATTTACAGCAAGGCAAGCGTAATCTCGTTTTAAATGACAGTTTACAGCATAATCTCGCGAGATTACGTTTGCCTTTGCCAGTGAAAAGTAAGTATTGTATCAGAAAATGATCAGAGAAGAATGTACCATATTTATCAATGTATTTGCGCCTATTTGTTTACATGACAGAAACCAACTATCCCAAAGGTCACCTTTTCCACTAAAAATGTATGCGTGGCTGTAATATTGCATCATATGTGCCCTAGTATTAAATATTGTTTATTGTACATTTACCATAGGTTAGACCTGACATGCAGGTTGCAACAAATATATAAAGGGTTATATAAGCATTGCTATTTATGATCCTCTGTATGTGCATTCTAATTATTAAAATAATATGTAAGCAGTGATGTACAATACAAATAGATAGAAACATAGATATTAGATAGATGACTTTTAAAATGATAGACAGACAGAAGATAGATAGATAGATAGATAGATAGATAGATAGATAGATAGATAGATAGATAGATAGATAGATAGATAGATAGATAGATAGATAGATAGATAGATAGATAGATAGATAGATAGATAGATAGATAGATAGATAGATAGACAGATAGATAGATGATTTTGGGAGTACGCCTTTAATAGAATGGCAGATTAGGTTATAAATCATGTAATTATGTTAAGAATCAATAAGTCACATAATTCTATGCCAACACTGGCTTGACATAATTTGGCCACATGGTGATATAATTACAGAGATCTGCACACTTGTTTGGTCTTATTGTTGAATCACGTTATAGGACCAATTTTGAGGACCATGCTGCTTTAAGATCTCCTTCATACACACTATTTTGTCAGCATTTTTCTTTTGAAAGAACATCATAAATTGTAAATGTTTTTCAATGCATTTTTGCAAGCATTTTGGTGGCATTTTTATTTTGTAATTTTTTGAACATGCGTTTTTTTCTGGGATTTTTAAAGTTCTACGGAGACGCCCATGGGAAAAACACCATAAAAAACGCCATACCGAGAGGGCGCAGCCTTTTGAAACACAGCCAGTTACCCCAGGAATGCAAAAAAAAAAAAATTGGCATGTCATGTTTTCTATATTTCACTATAGACTTTAAAGAAGCTCTGTCACCACATTATAAGTGCCCTATCTTGTACATAATGTGGTCGGTGCTGTAATGAAGATTACAGCAGTGTTTTTTATTTAGAAAAATGATCATTTTTGACGGAGTCATTACCTATTTTATCTTTATGCTAATGTGTTTCCTAATGTACATTGTGGAGAGAAGTGTATGACGCTGACCAATCAGTGACCAATCGGCGTCATACACTTCTCTCCATTCATTTACACAGCACATAGTAATCTTACTAGATCACTATGTGCAGCCACATACACACACATTAACGTTACTCAAGTGTCCTGACAGTGAATATACATTACCTCCAGCCAGGATGTGATGTCTATTCAGAATCCTGACACCTCGGTAACGTTTGTGTGAGATTTACAGCAAGGCAAGCGTGCCGATGCTTGTTGTGGCAATCGGAGGCTAGACAATAGCCTCCGGGTTGCCATGTACGGAAGCCTCGGAGGAACAGCCTCCGGCCGGTCCTCCTCAGCTTCCTGTCAGAGTGACAGTTACGTCACAATGACAGTTAGGCTGGGTTCACACGACCTATTTTCAGACGTAAACGAGGCGTATTATGCCTCTTTTTTCCTCTGAAAATAGGGCTACAATACGTCGGCAGACATCTGCCCATTCATTTGAATGGGTTTGCCGACGTATTGTGCAGACGACCTGTCATTTACGCGTCGTCGTTTGACAGCTATCAAACGACGATGCGTAAAAATACAGCCTCGTCAAAAGAAGTGCAGGACACTTCTTTCAGACGTAATTTGAGCCGTACTTCATTGAACTCAATGAAGCACAGCTCAAAATTTACGGCTGTCAGACAAGCCTCGCAAAATGCGAGGAGGAGGAATTACGGCTGAAACGAGGCAGCTGTTTTCTCCTGAAAACAGTCTGTCATTTCAGCCGTAAAAGCCTCTCATCGTGTGCACATACCCTTAGGGTATGTTCACAAGCTGAGCCAAAAACGTCTGAAAATACGGAGCTGTTTTCAAGGGAAAACAGCACCTGATTTTCAGAAGTTTTTTGAGCAACTCACGTTTATCGCGGCGTTTTCCGCACCGTTTTCGCGGCGTTTTCGCGTATTGGACGTATTGCCGACGTATTGGAGCCTTATTTTCAGACGTAAATCGAGGCATAATACGCCTCGTTTACGCCTGAAAATAGGTTGTGTGAACTCAGCCTTAGAATACATTACACTACGTGTGTAGTGTAATGTACTCTAGCAGCAATCAAAGCTGCAAGTCTAAATGTCCCCTAGTGGGACAAGTAAAAAAAGTAAAAATAAGTAATAAATGTTTTTTTTTAAAAAGTGTAAAAATGAGCTATAAGTTCTATAAACACAAAATGCTTTTTTTTCCCTATAATAAGACTTTTATTATAGAAAAAAAATGAACACGTTAAAAAAGTACACATATTTGGTATCACCGCGTTCGTAACGACCCAAACTATAAAACTATAATGTTATTTTTTCAGCACGGTGAACACCCCAAAAAAAAAAATCAATAAAAAACTACGACAGAATTGCAATTTTTTTGGTCACCACCCCTCCCAAAATAAAGAATAAAAAATGATCAAAAAGTCCCATGTACCCAAAAATAGTACCAAAAAAAACTTCAATCCGTCCCAAAAAGAACAAGCGTTTACACAGCTTTTTGGACTAAAAAATAAAAAAAATTATGGCTCTCAGAATATGGTGACACAGAATTTTTTTTTTTTTTATAAATAAGTGATTTTATTGTGCAAACGCTAAAAAAAGGAAAAAAACCTATATACATATGGTATTGCCGTAATCGTACCAACTCGCAGAATAAAGTTAAAATGTCATTTATAGCGTACGGTGAACGCCGTAAAAAAAAAACTAAAAAACGTTGTCAGAATTCCTGGTTTTTGGTCACCCGGCTTGCAAAAAAATGGAATAAAAAATTATCAAAAAATCGCATGTACCCCAAAATGGTACCAATGAAAACTACACATTATCCCACAACAAATAAGCCCTCACATAGCTCCGGTGGTGGAAAAAATAAAAAAGTTCTGGCTCTCAGAATATGGCGATGAAAAATGTGCAGTGTTCCAAAAGCGGATAAGATCGGGCGCCATTTATCAGTGCGACACCGGCCACATATCTATGAAATATGATTTATTTACCCCATTATTGTACCCTCTTATTATGCCCTGATGTTCTCCGCACAGATTACTTATGCCCCAACATTATAAACTGAAATAGCAGCAAAACACAAAACAGAACTATTAGGCTGGGTTCACACGACCTATTCTCAGGCGTAAACGAGGCGTATTATGCCTCGTTTTACGTCTGAAAATAGGGCTACAATACGTCGGCAAACATCTGCCCATTCATTTGAATGGGTTTGCCGACGTACTGTGCAGACGACCTGTAATTTACGCGTCGTCGTTTGACAGCTGTCAAACGACGACGCGTAAATTGACTGCCTCGGCAAAGAAGTACAGGACACTTCTTTGCAACGTAATTTGAGCCGTTCTTCATTGAAGTCAATGAAGAGCAGCTCAAGATTTACGAGCGTCACAGACGCCTCGCATATTACGAGGAGGAGCTTTTGCGTCTGAAACGAGGCAGCTGTTTTCTCCTGAAAACAGTCTGTCTTTTCAGACGTAAAAGCCTCTCATCGTGTGCACATACCCTAACCAAGCAAAATCTACATTCAAAAAGCCAAATGGCATCCTTCCCTTCTGAGCCCTGCAGCGTACCCAAACAGCAGTTTGCGCCACATATAACATTTTATGAGGTATTTGTCTTCTGTGGCACAAACTGGGCACAAAATATTATGCACTAAAATGGCATATCAGTGGAAAATTGCAATTTTCACTTTGAACGATCTGCTGTGCATTAACCACTTTGCGCACTATGACTTAATTGCCCGTCATGGTGCGGGGGTTGATGTATGGAGCGGGCTCACGTGCTGAGCCCGCTCCATACGCTGCGCGTGTCAGCTGTGTATTACAGCTGACACCCGGGACTAATGGATAGGAACAGCGATCGCTCTGTTACGGAAGCCTGTAAGAATAACAATATACTGCAATACATTAGTATTGCAGTGTATTGTACCAGCGATCCAATCGCTGGATCAAGTCCCCTAAGGGGATTAATAAAATATGTAGAAGAATTAAAGTTATTAGTAGTGAGAATTTTTTTTAAAGTAAAAAAAAAAAACTTTTCCCATTTTTCTTCTAAAGTAATGTAAAAAAATGAACAAAATTGGTATCGCTACGTCCGTAAAAGTACGAACTATTACAATATACCATTATTTAATTCGCACAGTGAACACCGTAAAAAAAAATTATAATTGAAACCGCCAAAATCGCTGTTTTTTTTTTTGTCACCTTAGTTCTAAAAAAAAAATGTGAAACAACTTTTTAATCGCTTTTTATGTACCAAAAAATTGTACCAATAAAAACTACAGCTCCTCCCACAAGAAATAAACCCTCACACCACTCTATTGATGGAAAAATAAAAAACTTATGGCTCTTGGAAGGCGGGGAGTGAAAATCTAAAATAAGAAAGCAAAAAATGGGTCAGTCCTGAAAGGGTTAATTCATTTCTAATGAAAAAACGTATGACCAAATGTGGGGTATTTCCGTACTCGGGAGAAATTGCTTTATAAAAAATTGTTGTTTTTTTTCCTCCTTTATCCCTTGCGAAAATGAGAACATTTTAGTGGAAAAAAGTTTGATATTAATTTTCGCGCCCTAATAAACTCTGCAAAAGACCCGTGGGGTCCAAATGCTCACTATACCCATGAAAAATTCCTTGAAGGTTTTTCCAAAATCGGGTCACTTTTGGTGGGTTTCCACTGTTTTGGTCTCTCCAGTGCATTGCAAATGCGACATTGCACCGAAAACCATTCCAGCAAAATCAGAAATCCAAAATCCAAATGGCGCTCCTTCCCTTCTGAGCCTTGCTGTGGGTCCAAACAGCAGTTTATTACCACATATGGGATATTGTTGTAATCGGACAACATTGCTTTACAAATGTTGGAGTGCATTTTCTTCGTTATTCCTTGTAAATATTAAAAATTTCTATGTTGTTTCAGAAAAAAAGTAGATTTTAATTTTTACAGACTAATTCCAATATATTTAGTGAAAAACCTCTGTAGTAAAAATGCTAACTATACCCCTAGATAAATACCTTAAGTGGTCTAGTTTTATACATGGGGTCGTTTATGGGGAGTTTCTATCGTTCTGGCAGCTCAAAGCTTGAGTCCTGAAAGCCTCCGGGTGCTCCCTTTCTTTTGGGCCCTGCCGTGTGTCCAGGCAACGTATTAGGGCCACAATGTGGGTCTTTTTGAAAACAGGAGAAACAGGGTGATAGATTTTGTGGTGTGTTTCTAAACTTTCATGTTTGCTTTACAAAGAAATCGGTCTTCAAACTGATACTTTTATGAAAAAAGTGAAATTATTTTTTTTTTCAGCTGCTATGTATTAAATTTAGCAAAAAACTGTGGGGTCAAAATACTTACTATACCCCTAGATAAATACCTTAAGGGGTCTAGTTTTCTAAATGGGGTCATTTGTGGGGGTTTCCATCATTCTGAGACCTATGAGCCTCTGAAAACCTGGCTTGGTGCAGGAAAACAAAATGTACTTCAAAATTTATAAAATTATTATTCAATTTGTAAGTCCTCTAAATTGCTCAAAATTTATTTTATTTTTTCAAAAGTGCTGCCAAAATAGAGTAAAGAGATGGAAATACATATATAATAAAAAAAATTGTACAGTATGTATGTACATATGTGACATATTGCAGTTAAAAATAGGGAAAATTTTTACAAAATTTCTTCCATTTTTCTATTTTTTAATTAATTTCCACAAATCGTATCAGTCTACTTTTACCACTAAAATAAAGTACAACATGTGACGAAAAAACGATGTCAGAATTACATGGATATTCAAAACTTTCACAGAGTTATTCTCTGATAAAGTCAGACATACCAGATTTGACAAATCTGGCTTGGTCATTAAGGTCCAAACAGGCCTGGTCATTAAGGGGTTAAATGTCGGGAACTAGAGATGAGTGAATCTGTGACAATTTGCTTAGCTGCCATATTGTATTTCTAGCATTGTCTCATATGAGGTAAATACGGCTCTCTAATAGGAAATGCGCCCATCAGGGAAACAGTGAAAAGTCAGTATTATATCAGAAAATGATGAGAGAAGAATGTACCATATTTATCAATGTATTTGCGCCTATTTGTTTACATGACAGAAACCAACTATCCCAAAGGTCACCTTTTCCACTAAAAATGTATGCGTGGGTGTAATATTGCATCATATGTGCCGTAGTATTAAATATGGTTTATTGTACATTTACCATAGGTTAGACCTGACATGCAGGTTGCAACAAATATATAAAGGGTTATATAAGCATTGCTATTTATGATCCTCTGTATGTGCATTCTAATTATTAAAATAATATGTAAGCAGTGATGTACAATACAAATAGATAGAAACATAGATATTAGATAGATGACTTTTAAAATGATAGACAGATGATAGATAGATAGATAGATAGATAGATAGATAGATAGATAGATAGATAGATAGATAGATAGATAGATAGATAGATAGATAGATAGATAGATAGATAGATAGATAGATAGATAGATAGATAGACAGACAGAGAGATAGCTATGAGATAGATAGATAGATAGATAGATAGATAGATAGATAGATAGATAGATAGATAGATAGATAGATAGATAGATAGATAGATAGATAGATAGATAGATAGATAGATAGATAGAAGATAGATGGATGGATGGATGGATGGATGGATGGATAGATAGATAGATAGATAGATAGATAGATAGATAGATAGATAGATAGATAGATAGATAGATAGATAGATAGATAGATAGATAGATAGATAGATAGATAGATAGATAGATAGAGTTAAAGCTTGATTAAAACCTAGGTGAAAGCTATGGTTAGGGCTAATCTTGGAGTGGCCTCTCTTGTCTGCATACAGCTGGTATTTTGGGATGAAATTGGATTGAATCTTGCTTGCAGCAGGAAGCTGGTAAAGTTTTGTGGAGTTGGTGTCATGGTGTGCCCCTCCTAAAGACTCCAAATCTAAAGCTACCCTCAGACACGTGCACCTACAGCCCCATTGCCTGGACCCCTTGCTGCACTCACAAATAGAGGATTTACCCTCCACTATAGAACCAGGCTAAGCCCTAAGCAATAGAGCCCGAGTGAATGACTTCTAGGAGACCTCATACATAATGAGAGATGAAGATAAAGAAGTGTATTGCCAGCCCTGGGTGTGCTAACACTCCTTCTATAAAGAAACATACGCTTCTCTGCTTTACTAACCATTTTGCATCTGGGGTAATGACTTCTTATTTAACACTGCAACCATGGCTGAACTTTGCGGGTATTTTGCTCTGGGATTGTTCTGTAGTGTGTATTAAATAGATTCTCTTTACATGTATATTAGTATATCATATAGTGTCTTCTTAACTCTTGAAATTATACAGTAGATGTTGTTTGCAGCCTCTGTATATAGTTACTAGCCTATTTCATTATTACAATGCTACTTTTATTACCATAAATTAAACAACCCAATCAACAAATTATTAGCACCACAGTTGTAGGAGATTAGTAGTAGCAATAACTATCCAGTGAATTGTGTGTCTTTAGTAGTCATATATATATACACACACACACACAGTATGTATCCTAATAGTATCAATAACATATCTAAATTTACATTAAGCAAAAAGCCACTAGCATATCCGGCCGGACTCCTATATCAGGTTTGACCGTAGTATATTTAGGGCTATGGTATTGCAAATAGATTAGAGATAGATAGATGATAGATAGATAGATAGATAGATAGATAGATAGATAGATAGATAGATAGATAGATAGATAGATAGATAGATAGATAGATAGATGGATGGATGGATGGATGGATGGATGGATGGATGGATGGATGGATGGATGGATGGATGGATGGATAGATAGATAGATAGATAGATAGATAGATAGATAGATAGATAGATAGATAGATAGATAGATAGATAGATAGATAGATAGATAGATAGATAGAGATGATAGATAGATAGATAGATGATAGATAGATAGATAGATAGATAGATAGATAGATAGATAGATAGATAGATAGATAGATAGATAGATAGATAGATAGATAGATAGATAGATAGATAGAAGTCTATCTTTACATAGATAAATAGATAGAAGAAAGAAATAAAATCAGATGCTAGTTATTAGACAGACAGAGAGAGAATAGTCTATAACTTTTAATGAATGAATCAAACAATCTATATCTATCACACATCTATCTATCTATCTATCTATCTATCTATCTATCTATCTATCTATCTATCTATCTATCTATCTATCTATCTATCTATCTGTCTGTCTGTCTGTCTGTCTGTCTGTCTGTCTGTCTGTCTGTCTATCTATCTATCTATCTATCTATCTATCTATCTATCTATCTATCTATCTATCTATCTATCTCTAATCTATTTGCAATACCATAGCCCTAAATACACGTGCAGTATATCATCAGTGGAAATCATCTTTGACCCATCAGTAAGCTTTACAGTATATTTGGACCGGTACCAAGATGACTGCTGCAGATACCATAATCCCAGCCTGTTCTATTTATAGAGAGGTGTCAATTTATTTTTTTTTGGGGGGGGGGGGGAGGAGTTATTTTATAACTTAGAAGTTACATAAAATATTTTCTATTGTAATACATCATGTTCTTTATTTTCATATTCTATCCCCTTTCCTTCGCTATGTACAGATTTGTACAGGTGTAAACCGTGTGCAGTTTATTCTCTAAGTTTGAGTTATTGTTCTCTTTCTTTGACAGTTTCCTTTATAGTAGATAAAATACCATGTTTTATAATTACTCTATTTGGAACTTTCTGGTCACCTTTTGAGTGTTATATGCACGTGTATTTAGGGCTATGGTATTGCAAATAGATTAGAGATAGATAGATAGATAGATAGATAGATAGATAGATAGATAGATAGATAGATAGATAGATAGATAGATAGATAGATAGATAGATAGATAGATGGATGGATGGATGGATGGATGGATGGATGGATGGATGGATGGATGGATGGATGGATAGATAGATAGATAGATAGATAGATAGATAGATAGATAGATAGATAGATAGATAGATAGATAGATAGATAGATAGATAGATAGATAGATAGAAGACTATCTTGACATAGTTAAACAGATAGAAGAAAGAAAGAAAATCAGATGCTAGTTATTAGACAGACATAGATAGAATAGTCTATAACTTTTAATGAATTAATCAAACAATATATAGATATATCTATCTATCACACATCTATCTATCTATCTATCTATCTATCTATCTATCTGTCTGTCTGTCTGTCTGTCTATCTATCTATCATAGATAATTATATAGATATAGTTGCATATACAGAGCATATAGATGATAGATAGATAGATAGATAGATAGATAGATAGATAGATAGATAGATAGATAGATAGATAGATAGATAGATAGATAGATAGATAGATAGATAGATAGATAGATAGATAGATGATAGATAGATAGATAAGACAAAAGTCTGAAGTAGTAAGAGAGGTAATTAATTGTGTAATAGTTCTAATAACTTTTTACAACATCCATATAAACTATTTTGATTCGTACACACATCCAGAAAACCCTGGTCATGCTTCCTGTAAGTGGAGAACATATGAATTACTATCGTGTAATGTGCATTTTACAGCAGGTCAGTGATCGTCTTCATAGCTTTCCATTGACCTGACCACACAATTTCAGGCTTTACAAATGAATGTTACTTTACGATGGGGCCGTACAATAATGATCAGTGCCAGTGACAGACGCTTCTCTTTCTGCGTTTCAGCTGTGAGGATTTAGCGTTAACGCTGTAGGCACACACCTGTCACCCTGCGCTTCCTCCCCAACTGTCACTTGTACTATTGATCCCTCTAATCCCCGGGATTATAGACCTTGTTGCAAGAACATGTATTGTCACGAGTGAAGTAAAACTATATTAATCCAAAAAGAAAGAAATAAAATATAAAAATGAAATTAATTAATATAAAAATAAGTTAAATATTGCCAAAGGCAAATTTTAATTTTACACCTTTCTTCCCCCCTGTATATTTCGTAGCAAAACAATATATATATATATATATATATATATATATATATATATATATATATATATATATATATATACATATACATATATATACTTATATATATATACATATATATATATATATATACATATATATATATATATATATATATATATATATATTTATATATATATATATATATAAAATGTTTTTTTTTAATAAGGACAAAGACATGTGATTTAATATAAATGTAGAAAATTTATTTTCCAAATCTGTAATACAAATAACATCATGATACAAAATAGAATAAAATCTTTATATACAAAAAAATACATTTTCATATGAATGAAACATTTTTGAATAAATTAAACTCCCATCAGGCTCTCTAGTCTGAGAACTTCAATCTACAGGATTGAAGCCTGGTCTATAGGAAGACAACAGTACCGGAGGTCAAGATAAATAATGCATGAGCCCAACGCCTTGTCTCCTATTCAAGTCCTTTCATTGTATTGTCAGAGGATCCAAACCAAATTTTCATGCTCATTTTTCTTCGTGAGAGTTTTACAAATTGTAAAATTGACTTTTCACCCAGTCTGCATCACAAGACCTGACCTGTTCATCATGAGAAGAAGCTCTGGACAATTTGTAGTGAACAACAAATAAAGGAAGAGTGGGGGGGGGGGGGGAGAGAAAGTGCAAAAATAAGTGAACCCCTTCTTGATGTAGTTATCTGAAGGGACTTTCACAGTCTTTAAACAGTTCTAGTGTCATGTGAAGACCTTTCAATTATTCTTTAAGGCTGTATATAGAATTTTAAGGAGACCCATGCTTCTATATTACACTACAAGACACTTTGCTAGAATAAAAATGAAGGTTCACATATTAAGGCCAACACTCAAGAGACTGCCATGTCCCTACATCTACTGGTACTGCACAAAGCATGCAGAACGCTGTATAAAGTGGTGTGGGATGCTGTGGAGTGAGAAAAGTTTTTGTGTGTGTCCATAGTAACAGTCTTCAGACAAAGCTGGGCTGCTTGGATTGGAGGTACAGGCTGAGGAGGATGATGATGATGATGAAGATGAAGAATCTGTGGACATCCATGATCCAGTCTCACTGCCAGGACTTGGAGGAGCTTCAGGACTCATGTATCCTGGGTGCAGAAATTCTACTTGAGGCTTATCTTTGGTCTGGTCAGCTAACCTTAAGGTTTCAGACAGAGCCCAGATGTAGTTATGAGCCAGTCTTAGAGTCTCAATCTTAGTTAACTTTGTGTCGTCAGGGAAGCAGGGCAAAATTGTTCTGAGTTCATCTAAGGCTGAGTTCAGATTGTGCATTCTGCTCCTCTCCCTGTCATTAGCTTTTACTCTTCTGCCTTTCTTGATTTTGTGGAGAACCTCTTGATTTTTCACCCTGGTTCTGCCCCTTCTCTTCTTTTTCTCCTCCTCCTCACACTTCTCTGGTGTTTGTGCTGGAGACGTCAGGTCCCCAGTGGAGTAGGGAGAAGGGGACTGTAGACTGCTGTAGTCCTCATCTTCTGATGGGGAGAATGACATCCTGCTGGAGGTCTCATAATCAGAGAATGCCCTGTCCATGGTGGATGGAGTTCTGTGGAGATCCAGAAGACAATGTCATCAGTAATCAGTAACATTTTATACAAGTAGGATTGTAGAAGACAAAAAGGTGCAAGAAAATTGTGATGGACTATTAGTTATATATCAGGGTACAGCAAATAAAGCAGTCATGGTAGTAACCATCCAAGTAGACAGGATAGGGGCCCCATACTTACATTAGGTAGGGAGTAGCAGTGGAGAAAAGTCCTGGAGAAGTCTAAGGAGGAAAAGTTGAGCTCCTCTTGAGGGACACGCGACAGCTCTCGTCTTTGAAGTGATCCTTGTACTATGAGCTCGTGTGAGCAGTGAGTTTGGCACACGACTGGCCTCAGACACCTTATATAGTGTGTAAGACAATAGCCCTCCCCCACGCCCCCCTGGACTGACGGATGAATGAATGAATGAAGGCATCAGGTCTGCCCCGTGCTGCACTCTCTGTGATCTGCATAATTTATGTCCCAGCTTCCATCCTCCCCCGGGAGTGTGCCCATCATTACTGCAAGCCAATCACAGGGCACACGTGAGCCAGCAGCGCTTGTCCCAGCTCCATTAGTCTATTAAAAGGAGAAGGGTGAAGAAAAGAAAAAGAAAACAAGAACAAAGTGATTACTTAGCCTGGAAGGCAGAGGCACGTTCCCCAACCAAAGGACTTTACAGCCTTATTGTCACAAGAGCTTAAGAACATTCAATGACACTTCTGTTCACAATATAACAATCATATCTATCTATCTATCTATCTATCTATCTATCTATCTATCTATCTATCTATCTATCTATCTATCTATCTATCTATCTATCTATCTATCTATCTATCTATCTATCTATCTATCTATCTATCTATCGTTCGTGCCTGTAATCCCTTAGAAACACAGAAAATTCACAGCACAATAAAGTAACAGGCAAATTGTTGAGAATTCAACAAATCTCATCCATATACTGCAGAAAATGTCTGCATGGAAATTGACTTGCCGCGCAGATTTTTACATGAGCATGGGAAATACTGTTGTGGAATGAGAACGAATTTGTTGCAGATTTTCCCCATTGGCTTTAATGGGAAAGTTAAAATCTGGAATCAAATCCTAGTATTGCAAATTTTCCTGCGGATTTGCAGCAAAATCCGTGAATCCAGATTTTAAAAGAATACTTTTTTTTTTTTGCAGGAAAATTCACAGCAGCAAATCTGCACCAAAGTCCGCACGATTCGGTGGGTATTTGCTGCTGCGGATTTCTCTGTGGATTTTTCTGCTGAACTTATCTGATCAAATGCGACCTGTGTGGACATAGGGCATGTTCAGAAGTGGCGGAATTGATGTTGATTTCCGCTATGGAAAGTCCGTAGGGGAAATCCGCAGCAGTCAGGGTTTTTTTTGCATTGGTTTCTATACCTTATTAGGTAACTTTGTTCAGATGTTGCAGAACATAACAGTCCGGAATTTAAGGCTGCGGTGCAAAGTCTGAATTACCTGTCAAATATGAATATGTTGCTGCAGATTCGCTGCATAATTGCTGCAAATTTGCAGCAACATTTGCAGCGGATAATTTCTGCCACGTCTGAACATCCCTCACCATCAGTTAATGAAACAGACCCATCATAATCCTCATTGATCTTTGAGAATTAAAATACTTGATGACAATGTGGATGAATATCGTTTTTTTCTATCTTTATTTGTATTAACCCAACTTTTCTGTTCAAGAGGGATACTCTAATGTTTTCATCATCTTTGTGACCTCCCAATTAACTCTGTTACCTTGCCCATATAATGTCACTGCCACGATGTCCATACCCTGTCCTCACTTACATGATTAGACAGTTCATGATTTCCACAAATATTTCAGCGATCTTGCTTCAGATTTTTCCATTCAATACCAATACAAATCAGAATACAATCAAGAAAATAGGTGATAGAAATGTAATAAACGAATTAGATCAAACTTGGATCAAACCTTTAGATCTGCTCAAATAACATATCTGCAAGAATTAGCACACATTTTTTTATGGGTTTAGGGGGTGCTATTTATGCAATTCCCTAATATATTTAAAGTAGCGCTAGTGTCTGAGTTTCACATGAAATTAGGGCCCTGAGTCTTTTGGCACTGATTTTGACTTGGAAACCGAATTTAAATCAGCACCAAAAATTTGCCGAAATCCCCCCCCCATATCGATTTCAATGGGAGTCAGAGGTGTTTTTTTCCTAGGCGGCTTTTGGCAGCTCGCGGAAGAAAAAATCGGCATGTCCTTTCTTGCTGCAGTTTCGCCTCTCACTTCCCTTTTGAAATTGATGGGATGCAGGAAAACCTGCGGCGCTCGTTTCCAAACGTTTTTCATGGTGTTTTTTTGCCCACGGTCTTTGCATTAGCTTCAATGGATATGGACAAAAAAAGCTGCAAAAAACGCAGCAAAAAATCGGAGGCAGGTCAAAATCGGCCTCAAACTTCCTGCAAAAAAATTCTGTGTGAACAGGGTCTATAGGGAAATTGGAATATATAGATTTGTCCTTCCTCTTCTCATATCTCATATCTCAACATGTCCTGAAAAGTGTAACGCAAGATGACCTGATTTTGAGATGTTTACAAGATGTCTATGCTATATGTGTTGCCACCCAGTGGCTGTGATGTGGATTGTAGCCGGTCAATGGTTTTGCTAGCTTGTTTCAATATTGTATTGAACTTGTCTCATGAGAAAATGGACTCCTTACCCAAATTCATTCAAAGGTAAGCGTGTACACACACACACACACACACACACACACACACACACACACACACACACACACACACACACACACACACACACACACACACACACACACACACACACACACACACACACACACACAACCAAACAGTTATGAGAGGCAGAAAAAGCTCAGATTGTTGTTTTGGAAGGAAATAGGTACAGTATTTTAAAAGATTACAAAAAATATCTCAATCACAACGACAGTCTTTGAAAAACTGCCATAAAGTGCACAATTAGAATACTATGCAGTGTCTTAATAATACAAAAATACAGTGTCCGATTGATAGCGCCATACAGTGCTCAAATAATACCACCATACAGTGTTTCATTAACCTGCCATACAGTACTCATATAATACCACAATAGATTGATAAAATAAAACCACCCTACAGTGCTCATATAACAGCACAATAGAGTGCTAAAATAAAACCACCATGCTCTGCTCATATAACACCAAAACAGAATGCTAAAATAAAACCACCTTACAGTGCTCATATAACAACACAACAGAGTGCTAAAATACAATCTCCATACAGTGGTCATATAACACCATAACAGAGTGCTAAACTAAAATCTTCATAAAGTGCTCATGTAACACCACAACAGAGTGCTAAAATAAAACCATAATACAGTGCTCGTATGAGACCACAACAGAGTGCTAAAATAGAACCATAATACAGTGCTCATATAACACCACAACAGTGTGCTAAAATGAAATCTCCATACAGTGTTCATATAACGCCACAACAGAGTGTTAAAATAAAACTATAATACAGTGCTCATATAACACCATAACAGAGTGCTCAAATAAAACCACCCTACAGTGCTCATATAACACCACAACAGAGTGCTAAAATAAAACCATAATACAGTGCTCATATAACACCACAACAGAGTGCTAAAATAAAATTTCCATACAGTGCTCATATAACACCATAACCGAGTGCTAAAATAAAACCACCCTACACTGCTCATATAACACCACAACACAGTGCTAAAATATTATCTCCATACAGTGCTCATATAACACAATAACAGAGTGCCAAAATAAAACCACTATACAGTACTCATATAACACCACAACAGAGTGCTAAACTAAAATCTTCATAAAGTGCTCATATAACACCACAACAGAGTGCTAAAATAAAACCATAATACAGTGCTCATATAACACCACAACAGAGCGCTAAAATAAAACCATAATACAGTGCTCCTATGAGACCACAATAAAGCGCTAAAATCAAATCTTCATAAAGTGCTCATATAACACCACAACAGAGTGCTAAAATAAAACCATAATACAGTGCTCATATAACACCACAACAGAGTGGTAAAATAAAACCATAATACAGTGCTCATATAACACCACAACAGAGTGGTAAAATAAAACCGCTATACAGTTCTCAAATAATGATCCCAGAATGTAAGTGCCTCATCCCCTCATTCTGATAATCAGTGCAGGTCCAGGGGTGGGACCCCACTCATCACACATTGATGATAGGCCATATCATCCATAAAAGCCCCTTTAAACCAACATAGCATACAGTATGTGTTTAGTTCAGCTTCATAATATAAGGTGGATTCAAATTTAGTACTAAAGCACTGATCCTGTGGACTACATTTATCCATGTACACTCCAGAAATTAGAAAATCGGTGAAAAGTTGCTTTAGTAGTGTCTTGTAGGGGGATTCCCTATAATGGAGCTGTGTTTTCCCACATTTAAAACAATGGAGGCTGAAATACTTCAAAGGGTTTTTACAAGATTAGAAAAACACGACTATTTTCTTCCAAAAACAGTGGCACAAATGTGCACAGGTTGTGTGTGGTATTGCAGCTCACGTCAAAGGAGCTGAGCTGCAATAACAGAAACAACCCATGGACAAGTGTGATGCTGTTTACAGAAGGAAGCAGCCATGGTTTTCTAATACATATCCCTATTTCAGTGTCCATTGTCATATACAAGGAAAATATGGCTATACAAAAAGAAATTCACCTGAAAGTGAAACAAGGGCAAAGCAAATGTTCTCAGATTAACTAATCCCTATTTTGCTCCATGAATGCAGTACTTATATGTCCTATGTCCACAGAGACTGCTGTATGGATGTTATAGCTACATAATTTGTCCTTACTTACCTTTGCTCTTAACTCAACAAATCCTGAGATGTGTGGCACATCATGATTTTGCGATACTCTATCACGAGATGTCTATGCTATATATGTTTTTGTGTGACCACCCACTAATTGCATTGTGAATTGCAGCCTGTCAAGGGTTTGGCTAGCATGTTGTGACATTATATTTAATTTTTTTCATGAAAGAGTCCATAACCAAATTCAATCAAAGTTAGGGATGGACACATCTATATATAGATCTTTAAAATTGAGTTTCCCTGGAGCTGGTCTTGGAGATTGTAGCCGGAGACACATGTTCAGATAGGCTGTTCTACGGATGTACAAAGAGTTCTATATACTGTACACATTGCATCTACAGAACAGCCTATATGGCTATAAATATGTAGACATACTTTGGCAGTCTCAATCCCCAAAAGACTGTACTTAAAGGGTTACAGTCACATTTTGCCAAATTGATACAGTTTTTCTAAGCCTTATTGATATGCAGCAGATACAGTCTGCACATATTTTAGGGCAAACTGGCTTAAAGGGATCCTGTCATCAACATCTTACCTGTCAAACTCGCCTGACCCCTCAATGGCCGCAGCTGTCCAGAGTTCGTTCCTGTTCTCTTCTTTCCTGAAGTCCTCCTCTGTCAGTAAATGTAGTAGTTTAAACTTTTCCCGCCTTTTTTGGTAATCCGTTTTCCCTCTGGGCTTCTTAACCCCGCCCACCGCCGGCACCTGTCCGGCCCTGACTGGCTAAGGAGCTGTCAATCAAAAAGGAGGTGGTGCAGTCCACTCAGACGCTGGAGGAATGAAAATCTGACTCTTTTCAGATGAAGATTTGACTCTTTTCTGCTCATTTGCATACGGCGTGGGACCACTGAAAAACGGAATACTAAAGTTACAGAGCTTACTTAGAACATATTTATAGCTTAGATGACAATGATTTTTCACCCACTTTCACCAGGTATTGCTGGCTTTATAGCTAAAATGCTGGTGACAGGTTCCCTTTAAGAATGTCTTATTAAAGGGGTTTTCCCATGCGTGACATTTATGACATATCCACAGGATATGTCATAAATGTCAGATAGATGCGGGTCCCAATTCTGGGACCAGCACCTATCTCTAGAACTGGGCCCCCTAATCCCCGTTCTAGCTTTTTGTGCTTACACTGACTCCCGGACACTTCCGGATTACATGGTTGAGACATGGTCGGGAGTTATGGAAACAGCGTAACTCGATGAGCTACGCTGTTTCCGTAACTCCCATAGTACAAAATGGCAGTTACGGAGGCAACGTAACTACTATTCAGTTCTATGGGAGTTATGCAAACACCGCTGTTTTTGTAACTCCCGACCATGTAATCAGTAAGTGGCCGGGAGGCAGCTTGAGCACAAAAATCTAGAACGGGGTTTAGGGGACCCCGTTCTAGAGATAGGTGCGGGTCCCAGAGGTGGTACCTGCATCTATCTGACATTTATGACCTATCCTGTGGACATATCATAAACGTCTCTGATAGGGAAACCCCTTTAAGTGTGGAAACTACAAAATAGTTGCGTCAGATTCCCGCCACTATATTGAGACAACCTTAGTTTTTAATAGCGTCAATGCCTGATGTCACCGTGGTCACATATATCAGCAGCACAGAGCACACTTGTATGTCATATTATCATAGTGTCCCGTCTATGCCTTGACTTTACTGCATATGAACATACTGTAGGACTATGTCACACGATACTTTTGGCAGTCGCAGTGCACACAACGTCTAAGAGTGGGGTTACTGTGTTTCAGAGAGGGCAAGTGTTAAGGCTCTGAATTGTTAAATGTAAAGATGGACAGAAGGTGCTTTCCCAGAGGACATATCACCCCCATGATTAAGATTTGGAGTCAGTTTACATTTCAAATGCCTCAGGCAATAAAGGGTTTTAGCCTAAGTAGAAAGTTACTGCATTGCTGGACTGGTGAATGCTGAGACTAGGGCTTACGTTTACAACTCTAACCATTAAAATAAGTTCTCAAATAGATGTAGCAGATCCGAATGTGTCAATTAACCGATTCTTTTGTACAATATGATCACTTAGGGTATGTTCACACATGGCAGATTTGTTGCTGAAACTTTTGTAACTGAAAATCCATCCAATAGATATGGAAGGGTTTGTTTTTTGCAGCATGTATATAACATTTTACAAACTCCGTTACGTAGAGTGTTAGGGCACGTTCAGACGTGGCAGAATTTTTCCGCTGCAAATTTTGGTGCAGATTCGGGGCAATTACGCAACGAATCTGCACCAACATTTGCATATTTGACAGGTAATTCAGACGTTGCAGAAAACACAGCGGACTTGCCACATATTTCAGTTTTTGCATTGCAAAGGCTGAAATCCGCAGTGAAATTCCGCTTCTTCTCCGCAACAGACAGTGCATGCTGCGGACTGAAAATTCTGCACCGCAGCCCATGGTCCGCAGTAGAGTCTTCCGCAAGGTCTGAACTAAGTTTCCTAAAAATGTATAGAAACAAATGTAAAAAAACGTCCGCTGGAGAATTCCACTGCGGACTGCCCGCAGCGGAGTTCCACAGCAATTCCACCAGATCATGAAAAGATCATGATAGTTTGGGCAGATGACATACAGCTCTGCTACATCTGTATCTTATACAAGGATCATCCAAACAGCAGCAGCTAGCAGTTGTCGGATAGAAGGTGCTACGCGTTTCTCTATATATGTTTCTTTCATATCTCTATATCCAATTAATTTATTCTAAGGACATAGAGAAGAATCGTATTTCAATGCAGATGTATTTTTTATTTGCTGCAATTAAAATGTTTTAATGAGACAACCATAAAATCAACCATTAATTATTTATTTCAAACACTTCTAGGCTCCTTTGAGCGGCCGCTATTTAGGAATACTTTAGCGAGGAGCCTGCAGTTTTATTCTTCAGCTCGTATTCTACATAGGAGTGAAGAAGTCATTTATAAATAATTACACAATGTTTTGTGTCTCTTGGTTTGTATAATATATCAAAGCGATTAGTACAGCCATTGTCCCATTGTAAACGCCTTTTTTTCTTCTCCCCATCCTTTCAGTTTCACTTGCAATGTCCTCTTTCCTAACCCTTTTCTAAAAACCCTTTGTCTTCTTCATTCTTCCCCCTTGTTGCAGTCCTCACCCTTTATTTTTATTCAAACATTCACAGCAGGCAGAGAGAAAGCTACTTCTGTCCCGGCCTACGGTATAACATAACTTATCCTCACAGACTGGAGCGGAGGAGCGTTGCTTCATTCTTAACTACTTCACCCATCATACATATAAAACAATGAGAAGTAAAGAGGATTTACTCTGCGCTCATTCATTTCGCACTTGGTCGATGATACGAACATCTATAATAGCGCTATCATTTCATCACCATGAAGTACAATATGAAGAACTGGATATCAAATATGGAATCTTGTCAGAAAAAAAAACCCCAGAATGTAAGGCCGTATTCACATGAATGTGTCCGATTTGCATCCACAAAAATGGAACGTTTTCCACGCATATGACGGTCCGTGTTGCGTCCCTGTGGTTTCCATGTGTCATCCATTTTTCTCGTCCGTGTTTCTTATCTGCAAGCACTTTCTGGCTTCACTTATCTTTTTTTTTCTGCATTTTTTTAGCAACTGATCCGTGAAAAATGGACAGCAGACAGATGTTGTCTGTATACAGTCCGTTTTTTTCACGCACCCATAGACTATAATAGACGAGTCTGGTCCGTAAAAACAGACCGGAACAGGGCATGCTGTGGGTTTCTCGCAACGGATACACAATTCCTTAAAGAAAATACGGATGTGTGAATAGCTCCATTGATTTGTATGGGTCAGTGTGTTGCTGTCTCTTGTTAAAATAGAAATATGTTTGTGTGAATAAGGCCTTAAAGAAACACTTCATGCTAAACTGATACATTGCGTTATGTGTAGTGATGGACCTGAGGGGGCGGTGCGTGACACAAAAATTCTCTCTTTGGTTAACTTTAAATCCCTGTATCATGCACCGCCCCAACCAATAAGGCCCCCATATTACAATTCCCACTGGATTTTCCCCCAGCTTCTTGACTACAAATCTGCCTGATTATGCCACTTCTACAGTATATAGGTGTATAACTATGCTGATTTGCTGTTGAGGAATCTGGGAAAGCTGCGTAACAACCCCAATCCTTCATGAAGATTGCTTGTTGTTGATTTTGTTTTTTTGTTTTTTAGAGGGAAATGCCCATTAAAAAAATCATCTGAGATTAGAAGAAAGGAACTGTTTTGTTTCCAGAAATAGCACCACTCTTATCCATAGGCTGCATCTGGTATTGCAGCTCAGACCCATTCACTTCAAGAAATGTCAAGTGCGGCTCTATGAGGACTGATCCTAAATAGCGGGAAGTTAACAGATATTTATTTTACTGGGGCAAATGCAATATTTTGGTGTCCTACAGGGAAATCTAGGGCCTGCTTAGTGGTTTCTCCAGTCACTTCAGTTGTTTGTAAAGTCACTCAGCAGTAGTATCTCCTACAATCAACCTCATCTGTGGGGTCCTACTCTCTGAACGAAGGTCATCTACACTGGACAAATCCTTTAAATATGCCTAGTTATATGTTTTTGTCCTTTAGGATGACCTAACACAACATAAAATACTATCCAAAACCAAAAAACTAAATGCACATCTGGAGTATAAATTATGTAACAGGAACTTTAAGGCCTCATGCACACGACCGTGTTTTTGCGTCCGCAATTCCCCCGCAAATCCACGGGAGAATTGCGGACCCATTCATTTCTATGGGCCCATACACACTATCCGTGTTTTCACGGGTCTCCGCATGTCCGCACATCCGTGCCGCAGAAACTACGGACATGTCCTATTTTGGGCCGCAAATGCGGTGCGGACATGCCAATAGAAGTCAATGGGCCCGTGGAAATTGCGGATACACCGCCGTGTGTCATCCGCAGTTTGCGGATTGTCCGGAAGTGTGCTAGGCGTCGACCGGGAATGACTTCTGTCGTCGTGAAGTCTGGAGAGAGTACATGAGAGCAGCAGAGAGCAGCAGAGAGCAGCATGGCTTCAATAAACGTAGAGAGACTAATCATCCTGGTCCAGCACAAGCCCTGTCTGTGGAATAAGCGGGTGGAAGAGTATGCAGACAGGAATATGAAAGATCTTGCCTGGCAGGAGGTCTGCAGTGAGGTGCATCCTGAGTGGGAGAAGGCAACCAAAGTGCAAAAGAAGCGCATGGGTAAGTTTCACAACTTGATGCGTTTTCAGAGAACTCCTGTCATGTCATAATGACATGCCTGACGTTTTGATTGTTGGCAGTTGGATCACCCACCAATCGCTGAAATGAAGCTGCAGAAGTGCACGTGAGATTGTGGGGGTCTCATGGCTCTGAACAGCACCGATCAAAACGTGACATGTCACTATGAGGGTATGTTCCCACACACTAATTACGGACGTAATTCTGGGGTGTTTGACCTCTATTACACACGCTAAATACGCCGCAATAGCGGTGACAATACGCAATAGCGTTGACAATGCCTTTACGCCTGAAATTACGGGTGATGTTTTCTCCTGAAACCAGCAACGTCATTTCAGCCGTTACGGACGCTGTCGTGTGTACACATGGCAAGTCTGCTGGATTTTCTGCAACGTTGGAATTACCTGTCAAATATACAAATGTAGGTGCAGATTTGTTGCGTAAACCACAAAAATTTGCAGCATCATTTTCAAATAATAAACAACATTTCCTAATATCTAGTAATGTACTCTTCTAAAATGTTGATCTGTGATTGGTTTATTTTATATCATAGTCGAAAACGTCAAAACACGCTGGAACACGTGCCGAGACCAATTCAAGAGGGAGATTAATGACAAGGGGAAGAGCGGAGACGGACGTCTGAAAAAAAAGCCGTACATGTACACAAAACAGCTTTCGTTTCTTCTTGATGTAATGCAGGTTGGCCCGTAAGTATTGCTTATATACTTTGATCATTGTAGTCTGCCCATGTAGCCAGTCGTGTAAGTACCGCTGTAGCAGCCGTAGCGACTGCAACGGGTACCGCGACATGAGGGGACTCCACCATGTCCGGAGGCTACGCTAGCAGCCGCTATGACTGCTACAGCGGGACGCAACTGAACACTACGGCAGAGCAGGGAAGTATCTCCCCGCTCTGACATTAAACAACAGACATGTATCCCCTAACCACTGACTAGGGGATACATGTGTGATCGCTGGCATTGACAGGGAGAACGGGGGACAGAAAGTACCCTGAACTTCTCCATCTCAAACCTGGTACTTTCGCCTCCTCCGTCAAAATGAATGGAGCCAAAGTCGTGCTTGTGCGCATACATAACCAGCGCTCCTTTCAATTTTTGGTAGATGTGCAGACGGCAGAACTTAAGGGTACTTTCAGTCCCCCCTTCACCCTATCGCTGCCAGCGATAAGGCATGTATTTGTAGGACACACTATAGGTGGCATTTGTCCGGGGGGCGGGGAGGTGGGCCTGTATGGCGTTAGCGGCATACAGCCCCCTCACTAGATAACGCCGTACAGTCCCCCTATAGATAACGCCATATAGTACCCCGTAAGATAATGCCATACAGTGTACAGTGTGGGGCTGTATGGCGTTATCTACAGGGGTGGGGGCAGCAAAAAAGGCACTATCTACAAGGGGGGGTGACACCCAGTGGAGGGATGGCCCCAGTTAAAACTTTGCTATGCGGCCCTGTCTTTCCTAGTTAGGGCTCTGCATGTAGTGATGCATACATAGTTTATTTGACCAGCTGTAGACATGACGTTAAATTACTACAAAAAATCCCTAACATTATGTTTTTATTTTCAAACAGAACCAAGGATAATCTGGAGGAAGATGAAGACTCTGATGTGACGCAAATTGAAGAGCCAGACGTAGCTTTGGGGACTGCTAGGTCCACTTCCACTCCTGTGCCAGCAGAACCAACAACAGCGGAGAATCCAGTCTGTACCGCGGACGAAGAAATTCTACCCCGAGGTAAACGTCGACGTTCTGCCAAAGGTCCAACGCGTACAGAGCCAAGGCAGGAAGTCGACTTGCGCGTATTAGAGCACTTGGAGAAAAGAGCTACAGAAACGGAAGAGGGCACCTTCTGTCGCGCTCTTTCTAATATTCTCAAAAGAGTGCCAATTTCAAGACAGATAAGGTGCCAAACAGCACTAATGGAAGTCGTGGAGATATTTGCGACACATCCGGACCCACGTGCAATGCATCAGGCCATCGAGTTTCATCGACGGGGGTGTGATGCAAGCACCTACAACTCTGTCCCTCCAGCACCTGCAGCAACCGCGCAAGGCATCCATCATCCGTCATATGTAGACTCAATGCCGCTATTCAGTCAAGATCGAGTGGTTTATGGCATGCCAGGACCTTCTCAGCAACAGTATGGGCAAATGCAGCAGGGGGAGGCAGTTCCACGATCACATCATGAACCTGCACCTTCGCAATCATTTTACAATTTATAATTTAGTTATATAACATAGTTTTGGTAATGTTTGTTGACACTATTTTATGCAAGAAATAAAATACGTTTCTAGTTAATTATGTGTTTGTCTTTATTATTATTGAAAAACATAATGAGGTATTGGTCTGCATTTCTGGCAAATGCAAACAATCTTTTTTTTTTTTTTTAATCAAGAATTAAAAAAAAAAAACAGAAATACATTAGCTCGCAACCCGCGTCAAGGGTCCTCATTCTCTTGCGAGTCCCTACTCTACCTACTACTGCAAATTTAACTACTAACATTTGTAACATAAACCGGAAATACAACAGTCCCTCTCACATTTTAATTTGGCAGACAAAGCACATCCCTTTGCCAAGGAACTGCTCCCTCAGGTGATACAAAATAGTCTGTATACAAATTACGGACTGCCAGTCCAGACACTCCAGGTCTTCTATGTGGTGTGTAGTCCAAAGGGATGTAATTAGTAGATAAATGGTCCAGCTCTGCGTCCACTGCCGACTCATGAATCCTCAGAAAATTGTGGAGGACAACACAGGCTTGGATAACCTTTGTCACATTTCCAGGATTCAACTGAATGGAGCTCTGGAACACACGCCACTTGCTGCTTAGAATTCCGAAGGCGCACTCCACATACCGTCTTGCACGTGTAAGGCGGTAGTTAAAAATGCGCCTCTGTTCATCTAAGCCACGCCTAGGGAATGGACGCATCAGGTGAGGGGACAGTCCGAAACCTTCATCACCCACAATGACAAAGGGTGCTGGTGGTCCTGTAGATCCTGGAAGCTGTCTAGGTTCCGGAAGGTCGAGCTGGTTAGAAGCTAGCCGTTCACCCATTCTGGAAGCCCTGAAGATGCCAGCATCCGCAGAGCTTCCATAGGCCCCAATATCGACAATTATAAACCGATAGTCACTGTCAGCCAAGGCCAACAGCACCACCGAGAAAAACTGCTTATAATTAAAATATTGAGACCCTGAGTGAGCAGGCTTTTTTACGCGGATGTGCTTACCATCCAGCGCACCAACACAGTTGGGAAACTGTGCTGTTTGGAAGAAGCCATCGGCAATCCGAATCCAGTCCTCTGGCTTGGGCTTTGGCATAACTGCTGCTCGAAGTTGCTGCCAGATGACTTCGCAGGTAAGCCTGACAATCTTGGAAATAGTGGAGCACCCCAGCAGAAACTGGAAATGTAGGGAGGCAAAGGAGTTGCCGGTAGCAAGAAATCTGTAAAAAAAAACAAAAACATATATATCAAAATATGCACAGACAGGAAAAATATCTGCAGCACGCTGGCAAGGCGGCAATATGAACAGGGGACAACTATACTAATATTGTTTGCAGGGTAGAGACATGTCGTAGAAGGGGATTTAGGTTTTCTTACCTCAGAGTGACGATCAGGCGTTCCTCTGGAGAAATGCAACGTCTCATGGTGGTGTCCTGGAAGATGAGTCCAGGACGAAGGTCCGCCAGCAGACGATCAAAACTTTGAACGGACATACGGCAGTAGCTGAGGAACTTGTCCGGGTGCTGCCGCAGGTCCGAGTAGAGCATGTTGAAATGACCCTTCCTAAGCCGTTGTGAGATAATGGGGTGAACCCAATATCTCCTCCTCCTCCTCGGTTCTTCGTCCAGCATTGGTGGTTGCTGTCCAAATCGCCTGGAGAGGAGCCAGTACAGGAGTACATCATCCACATCATCCGAAGACATGTTCGCAGTGAGTAAAACTGTCAAAAACCACAGCTATATCAGCAGCGCAATCTTACTGAACTCGCACAAAGCAAAGATCAGGGAAAATGCAGCAGGAAATGGCTCCAGAGCGATCATGTGACCTTCTAAAGGGGGTTTGACCAAGCTTTTGGAATCCTGTTTCAAAGTCCTTTTTTTTTTTTTTTTTTTCATCCGCATTTTTGCGGATTATATACGGATGAACTGCGGACTACATACGGATGAACTGCGGATGACATTCCACGGAACACGGTCCTGGAATTTGCGGACCAGAAAAACACCACGGTCGTGTGCATAAGGCCTTAGAAAAAGGGAAACTGTGTGTGACTTTGGAGGATGCAGATTCTGTAGCTAAGGGTGCTGTGTTTAGTTGTCCTGGCTGGCAGGATCATTCTACATTATTACCCCTATAAAGCAATAAAAATAAAATTTTTACAAGATTGTTGCAGCTCTGTTTACAGGGATATTAGGAAAAGAATCAGCACTTATTATGCACAGGGAGTGACATAGGATACTATACTGTCTGGCCCCACAGATGACATAGAACGTGATATGGTTCTGCATATAAGAGGATTCTACTAAAAAGCCCTGTTATGGGATTAAAAGTTCACGAGATGGGATCAGATAGATTCCCAGCTCTTTATACAGGCACGTGAGAAAATGTTCCAATATCCAAAGCTGGAACACAGCTAATCCATGTTATCCAAAGGCAAAACCCATGGCACTTTTGAGAGGGGGGAGCTAAATACTATGCCCCTCTCATGGACGGAGAGGCTTAGAAGACTTTTTCATACCATTTTAATGTGATTAACATAATTAAGTTTACTGTATAAAATACACCTGCAGGTAAACTATATGAAACATTTCAATCAATACAGGGAGATTGTAAATCAAATGCAGTGACATTTCTTTAATCAGGCATTTAATAATCTAGGGAATCTGATCATGTAAATATAATCTAAAATTTTACAAGATAAAAAAGCAGATCACTGAGCAAAGAGAATCAATTTGGCTCTCTAGACATAGTGGAATCATTCCGCTGCAGATTTGGCACAAATAGCAGTTTATGCTGCAAATTCACTAGGAATTTTAGTCTATATATTGAAAGGGTAAAATCTGCTATTAAAATCCACGTCTTTTCCACAACACACTGAGCATGCTCTGGATTTGAAAATCCACAGCATGCTTTTATTTCCATGTGGAATTTTTCCACTACATGTGAATAGGTTTTTAAAAACCCCATCCACATGTACTGTACTGTATACTGCTGCACATTTGCAGTATAGAAACCGCACCATAAATCTGATGCAAATCTGCCCAGATTAAAGGGGTTTTCCCATTTTAGACATTTATGGCATATCTGGGACCCGCACCTATATGGAGAACGCGGGTCTCCCGACCATTTCGCATGGTGCCGCGGTTGTCGGCTGCAAAATCCAGGCGGCGCGTAGTGGAGAGAGGGTCGCGCATGTGCATGGCTCTCTCCATTCTGTTCAATGGACGTTCCGGAAACAGACGAGCAAACGGAAACAGAATGGAGAGAGCCACGCGCACGCTCGTCTGTTTCCAGAACTTCCAGAACTTACATTGAACAGAATGGAGAGAGCCATGCACATGCTCTCTCCAGTAGGCCCCGCCTGGATTCTGATCCCCCGTTCTCGATATAGGTGCGGGTCCTAGAGCTGTGGATATGCCATAAATGTCAAAGATGGGAAAAATACTTTTAGCGGTTTTACACCCCTGCACAACCAAAAGTGCAGGGTTGGACTGGCCCTCCAGAGCACTAAAGGATCCTCTAGTGGGCCCAAGCTCTGACACAAATATGGGCCCCAAAGGTCCTGCAGAAGATAACCCCATTTGGAGCTGACTTTGGAGCCAGTTACTCGTCACTATGGTCTATTTCTTATGGGTTGATTGACAAATACCCTAGTGAGGTTTTTCGATGATATGTCCTGTGTCTGCAATGATAACAACAAAGTTTATGATGCAAATAAAAGTGGATGTACACATGTTCTGTGTAGATGGACAGTGGGCCTCAGAATTATTTCCTCTGCTGGGCCCAAGCAGCCCCAGTCCCACCAAGTGTGAAATAGACCTTAACCAATTCTATGGTGAAATAACAGCATTGGGTGAATGAGAGTTTTATAAATTCTTATTCACTAGCCTTACTATTATAGAGAAGTCCATGGGGCAGATACTTTAAACATTCCTGCAGAACTTTCCTTCTTAATGTTGCATTATACTTAATCTATAATATTTGTGTAAGCACCCACAAGTCCACTTACTTTATGAAATTTGTCTATTTAATTGAACCACGAGGGTAGACTGGCTATCACGGTACTGTGTGTTTACATAGTCGGCTAGCATCTCCTAAATCATTGGATCATGATCACAGCTTTTTCATAGTTTTTTTTTTTAAGTGCATCTTGGGATTTTTCCCCACTGACTTCAATAAGAAAAAGTATAAAACAAAAAAACGGTGTAAAACGCTTGATGTGTTTTTTTTTTTTATATAGAAAAACTTTTTGGCCAGGTTGTAGGACAGTTTGTGTAAAGGAAGGAAGAACTTACGCTTTATTTATTTTTTTAAAGCGGTTGTCAGGTTTTCAGTTTATTAATTTATTTATAAAATAAGAAATGGTAAAGTTTTCTAATATACATGTGCTTGACGTCACAACGCTATCCACCGCGCAAAACATCGTGATCCTGTATAGATTGAGGAAAGAACTTCCGCCACGGCTGAAGAGGAGGGTAAGATGAATATCCCTGTCTGCTGAAGCTGATTGGCGGGGTCCGACTCCCGGGAGCCGGCCAATCAGCTATTTTGAAGGGGCTGCAGCACTCGTATGAGAGCTGCTTCCTCTTCATTCCGGTCACTTGCTCACACTGTGAATCTGTGTCGGAAATTAAGGGGAAGCAGCTGTCGTATTTGCTGCGGCCCCTTCAAAACAGCTGATTGGCGGGTCCCGGGAGATGGACCCCGACACATCAGCTATTGATGGCCTATCCTGAGGATAGGCCATCAATGTTTAGGGACTGGACAACACCTTTAAGCCTACGATGTAGCAGGCTTAGAGGGCCCATGAGACAGGATCACAGATTCTGTGATGCTGTCTGCTGGGCCCTGTATCTAAGTCAATCACATGGTAGACTTAGATATATGGCCCATGTGTAATCCTGTCTGATGGACCCTGTATTTAAGCCTACCACACGGTAGGTTTAGATACAGGGTCCCAGCCCACAGTAATCTTATACTGTATAAGATTACTGTCTGCTGGACCCTGTATCTAAGGCTAACACATGTGTTACTAATCGTTTTTTGTGTGTTTTCTTACAGGTTCGGTCATTGGACTACGTCGGATTCCAGGACTACTTTGATGCCCTCTTTTTTTATTATCAATAAAATGATTAATGAGGGTTGTGTGTTTTTTTTTTATTTCAATAAAATATTTTTTCTATGTCTTTGTGTTTTTTTAACTATATTACTACCGCCTTTGTAATGTCCACCGGCTGATTGACAGCGTCCATTGCTAAGGCAGGGCTTAGTGTTAGCCGGTGCAGAGGCTAAGACTAACCCCCTTTATTACTCCGGTACCCACCGCCACCAGGGGTGCTGGGAAGAGCCGGGTACGATCCAGTACTTGACCATCTGTAGTGATGGACGGGCAATGGGGCGGCAGCAGGCTGGTATTATCAGGCTGGGAATGGCCAGAAACAGTGGCCCTTCCCACCCTGCTAATGCTAGGCTGCTGCTGCTTTATTGTATCTGGCTGGTTATGAAAAATGGGGGGGACCCCACATCATTTAAAAAAAATAAATAATAATAATAATTGGAAAGAACGATGTGGGGTCCCCCCCAATTTTCATAACTAGCCAGACACAACACAGCAGCAGCAGGCTAGCATTACCAGGGTGGTAAGGGCCACTGTTTTTGGCCTATCCCAACCTAATACTACCAGCCTGTGGCCGCCCCGGTGCCTGACCATCACTACAGACGGTCGGGTACTGGTTCGTACCCGGCTCTTCCCAGTACCCCTGGTGGGGTGAGTACTGGGGCAATAATGGGGGTTAGTGTTAGCCTCTGCACCTGCTAACATTAAGCCCCGCCTTAGTAATGGAGGGTTGTCAATCAGCCAGCGGCCATTAATAAGACCGTAATAATAAAGTTGAAAAAAGTACAAGCACATAAAAAATTTTTTTTATTGAAATAAAAAAACACAATCCCCATTAACCATTTTATTGAGAATAAAAAACCGCTGTCATTCAAGTAGTCCTCGAATCCAAAGTAGTCCAACCACCGAACTTGTAAAAAAACACAAACATACAAAAATAATTAGTAACACATAAAGAAGCAAAACAGTTATTATTCTTATCTTTCCTGGTTCCAGCGCTGGAGCCGCAATGTCAGCGAGCTGGGCCCTATATCTAATCCAATCATGTGTGATACGGTCGGGCCACTGTATCTAATCCTATCATGTAAGATACTGTCTGCTAATCCGCTGTATCTAATCCTATCATGTGTGATACTGTCTGCTGAGTGAATGTATCTAATCCTATCCATAGTTTATAGGGTCATAGTGATATAGATATGCTATGATGTCTCCTATACACACACACACACACACACACACACACTTTTTTTTGGGCGGACACATATGTATTGGGGCTATTCCCCCTGATGTTTTAAGTCCTTAGTGACGCCCGCGGCTGCTAGTGCTGCATTTTTGGTCACTTAGGAGACCCAGCGATGCAGCTGAAAGCTGCGGACCGTCGGCCATGAGAAGTTTGCGGGGGGGGGGGCTTTTGCATCGGGGCCCATGAGCCTTTAGCTACGCCCCTGTATACACTATGATGTACCTGGACAGTGTTACCTAAATGCCAGTGGTCACATGAAGTGTGTGTAGTGGTCACATGACCGATGCCATCTTTAGTCCATTTAGTAATTGTAAGAATAGCAGAATTGTAAATGCATGTATATTAGAAAATTTTATGATTTCCCGTTCTTTAAATAAATCAAATAAAAAACAGACAACCCCTTTAAATAAAAAAAAACAATCTCTCAGACAGAAAAAAATCCACGTCAAACATGCCGCTATTTTTGGTGCATCAGAGGTGCAATTCTACTATATATGTGAATGAGCCCAATCTTATGAACAAGTTACATTTTTTAAGATGTATAAAATAATTATAGACGATAACATGATTTTACTTACATACAATACTTGAAGCTATAAGGCCGATCCATCTAAACAGTCATAAACCTACAGACAAACAAATTCATTTATGACCTGTGACTGCTGTCACATTCCTAGTGCAGAGAGACAAAACGTTTGATGGTCCTCTTTATACCTCTCAGAGACAGCGAGGACCCCTCTGGTGTTTGGGGATTGGTCAGAATATCAGCAATTCTTTATAGGGAACGTTCAGCAATCTGTCAAGACCGGGTTCACGTTTTCATGCAAACAACAAACTCGCCCTTACATTTGTGCTTGGGTGAATGCACATTACTTGCATTTTTTTTCTCTCTAAAGAAGTCTCTCAAAACTGGGCTGGGATCTATACACATTTGCATAGCAGGTGTTTGATTCTTGTTCATTCCTACTTAAAGAACTTTTAATATGGGATAAATTACCAGGAATTAGGCACAGCCTTTGTGAGAATAAATGGAAGCAGAGCTGACTGCTGCCTTTTTATTTTAGGATTGAGCACTGTGGGCTCGAAAAAAATAAAATAATATAGGCCTATGTTGGCAAGTGAAAAAAGAAGAAGAGGCAAGTTTGCCTAATTTGATTTTAAATTCAAGTTTTGTATGTGGTAAAGCAATAATCCCAGGGCTAGTAATACGATTACTGAGTGAGCATCTTTGAGTCAGTAAGTCTGCTACGAGTTTAAAATGTTAATCCTTAGAATAATCTCTGTAGCGCCTTTAATGTGGAATCGCCCAAAAACTCAAGAGCTATTTTTTTCTCCTCTATGTTCTGTTCTTCCCTATTACTGACATTAAAAGAAGAAAAACATTGCTCTCGACCATTACTTGTAAATGGTAATTAATTCTTTACTACATTGTCTCAATTGTGTAACAATAAAGCTTTCCACTCTAGTACTAGTCCTCTTACCATACACAGTTCAGCTATGGAAACCAATCTCTTTGTACCGTAGCTGTGCAGACATTAGAGGCTCCACATCTCTGGATCATTATACCTCCTGCAGCTCTACGCAAACTAGTCTTAACAGACAGAAAGACTTGGTGATCTCCATTTTTTTCTTTGAATCTTGCTCAGTGTTTATTGAAATGATGCTCGGTTTACTGTATTATGTCATTCCTGTCTCGGTTAGGCTCTGTTCACATCTGCGTTGGGGTCCCGTTCTGACGTTCCTTCGGAGGTTTCTGTCAGAACGGGACCCTGAGCAGATACAAACTGACACCGACGAAAACCAGAGGTTTCCTTTTCCATCACCATTGATTTCAATGGTGACGGAGCCGGTGCCCGTGGTTTCCGTTTGTGTCTATTGTGCACCGGATCCGTCGTTTTGCCGGAAGCAATAGCGCAGTCAACTATTATTCGACTATTCGATATTCTGAGAGCATTAACTTTTTTATTTTTCAACCGATTGAGCAGTATGAGGGCTTATTATTTTGTGGGTGCAAGCTCTTGTTTTTATTGGTACAATTTTGGGGTGCATAAGTCCTTTGATCACTTCTTATTTTATTTTTTGTGGGAGATGAGAAAAAAAACAGATATTCTAGCGTTTTAAATATTTTTTGCTACTGCATTCATTATGTCGCTTAAATAGTTAAACTGTAAATGTTTGGACTTTTACGGACGAGGAGATACCAATTATGTTTATTTACAGTGCTTTAAAGGTAAAATGGAAAACGTTTTTTTTTGTAACTTTTAATATTTTTTTGTATACTAAAAACTTTTTCTTAACTGTTTTTTAGTTTTTTATGAGTTCCCCCAAGGGACTTGTTCCAGCGATCATTGGATAGCTTGCACAAAATACTGCAATACTAATGCCTCTGACAGGGCTTAAAGGGATTTTACCATAATCAATATTTATCAACTATCCGCAGGATAGGGGATAAATATCTGATCGGTGTGGTCCTGCCACTGGGACTCCCACCAATCACGAGGAGGGGCATACCATAGCGCTCGGCAGCCCAATAGAAATGAATGGAGCGATGGTCGGTCAAGCGCACTACCGCTCCACTCCTACCGTGTTTCCTGGAATGGCATTGTAAACCCATTCTCGTGAACGGTGGGGTTTCCTGCGGTCGGACCCCCACTATTCCTATGGGGTTCCCAGGTATAGCACTGTAAGCCTGTTCTCATGAATGGTGGGGTTTCCTGCAGTCCTATCCCCACCAATCAGATATTTATCACCTATCCTGTGGATAGGTGATAAATAATGATTAAGGGAAAACCCTTTTAATAGGAGCACAAAGATGGCAGACCCTTCATTAGGCCCCCAGGCTGCCATGACTACCATCAGCATCCTGCGTTCAAGTCGTGGGGGGAGGGTGAAGGAACGTAAGATTGGACCGCCTCCTCTTGCTAATGGCTTAGATCCAACGGTCGCTGTTTACTTCAGAATCAAAAGTGGTTAAACGAGCGGGATCCTGCTTGTTGCAGTGAGGTGTTGGCTGTTTCATACAGCCAACACCCACTTAGTATGGAGCGGGCTCAGCCTGTGGCCCCACAGGAAGACTAGCTCTAAAGCCTGAAGACGTACTCAATCTTTGCATAGAATAATTTGGCAAAAATAACTTTATGATGTACGGCAAGTTTTACACAGTTTGGAAGAAGATTTTTCTTTCTTTTCACAATTCTGCAACAGCTATTCAAGGATTGAAATGTTCATTTCAGACAAAGGACTTATATTAATTACCAAAAAAGCTAGAAAGCATAGAAATAATTAAATGGTCAGATTGTACCACTATTACAATCACTATAGATGAATTGCATAACCCTAAACAGACCTGCTTGTGGATATGCAATTCATTCCTTCTTTCCCACCCCAAAAATAGAGCAATAGAATAGAAGTAATAGATTGAGATTTCGAGAAATATTTGGCCACTAACACTGATTTAGTCTCAAATGTTAACTCAAGTAGCAGACACTTGGTACAGATGATGCTTGGCGTGGCAGATGACTCTGGACGTGGCAGATGACACTTACCGAGACAGATGGAACAACACGACTCCAACACTAGATTTCAGCTCAGGAACAAACACAGTTACGGGATACAGAAAGCAGGATACGGGAACACTGGGAGCAGGATACAACTAACAGACCATTTGCTTAGACTAACATGGGAATACAACAACAGCGCTCAGGCAAAGGGTGAAAGGGCAGAGCCCATTTTATTGTCCAGGGTGATCTGGGGATTGGTTAAGGAACTTTTTACCTGGTGCGCACGCTGGCCCTTTAAGGCATGAACGCACACCCTAGGAGGGGCTGCAGGGCAGTACGGCCGTGTGTGCGGGCGTCTCCGGGGAGGGAGATGCCAGCAGCATTGGCTCAGAGGTCTGCGGTCGCGGCCCCTGGAAGTTGAGAGAAGGCGTCGGTCTGCGACCGCGGCCTTTACAGGCCACAAAGTTAAGAAAAAAGAAATTCTACTTCTCCTTAACTACAGAAATTCAAAAGTTGGAATGTTTAAACAAACTTAAATCTAATCATTCCGACTCCAAATGTGTAACTATTTAACTGATTATACAAAAAAGTTTGAGATCTAAGGCAAAATATTATTCCCAAAACAACAAAGCTGAAAAACTCTTATGTTCACGTCTCAGGCCCCATGCACACGACCGTGCTCGTAATTACGACTCGTAATTATGAGCATGGCCGGGCACGGCCGGCCACGGGCAGCCGGCCGTTATTCCGAGCCGTGCTCCCATTATAAAATATAGTAGCACGGCCCGCACCCTGTAGATAGTGCCACAGACCCCCTGTAGATAGCGCCACACAGCCCCTGTAGAGAGCGCCACACAGCCCCTGTAGAGAGAGCCACACAGCCCTTGTAGAGAGAACCACACAGCCCCTGTAGAGAGCGCCACACAGACCCCCTGTAGATAGTGCCATACAAATCCCCCTGTAGACAGCTTCACCCCACCTGTAGATAGCACTAAAATAAAAAATAAAAGGAGACACGGCGCCACATAGTGCAATAAAAGAGATGGAGTAAACGTGAGCAATTATAAACCAAGAAAATTGCTCACCTTAGGTAATGGATACCGTATAGGTATCACAAAGGCAAGAAGCTGCTGCCAGGTCCATGCACAAACAAACGAAATTTGCTGTCAAGGTATACTGAATGTAGTAGAACAGAAAAAGGGGACCACCGGCGCTGCTATAAATGATGTAGAGCAGAAGAGAATTGATTTGAATGTATTTATTTCCATGAGACAGGGCTACGCGTTTCAATGCCGGACTGGCGTCTTCATCAGGCCAATACACATTGTGCGATACACACACGTTTAAATACACAAGTTAAATGAGGACTAATTAGCTTTCAACACGAAAAGGAGGGAGAAAAGAACCGCCAATAAGGGCGGGTCAAGGGTCAGACGGTACAGATTATGTAAGCGTCGTTACAAAGACACAAACAAAAACAGAACATGTTTAAAACAATAAAAAAACATATACATAAATATACACATGAATAACACATGAATAGGGTTGAAGACAGTTCAAAAAACCAAAATTGGCATGTTTAGAAAATATATACCGCAAAAAAACATATAACATTATTTGTATTATTAAACTCACATTCCGCACGCTGAAACTAAACAGTTGCTGCAAGAAGAAAAGGATTCACAAGGTATGTTCTAAACACAGAGAGATTACTGCAATAACTAAAAGAACTGAATAAGCGTCCCTAGGTAACTAGGTAACGCAAAATGTACGGTGGCCGATTTGGGACAATTTAAGTAACGAGCCGCATAATGGAACGCAAGGCTGACCTAACACCATCACATGGGCAATGAGCCGCAGATGGAACGCAAAACCCACAACATCACCGGAACAACACCCACAACAAAGCCGACGAGAACAGAAGCGCTAAAAAAATGTAAGTTGGAAAGAACTTCATACGAAGTATAATAATTGTGATTATAAAAATAAAAATAACATCAAACATAAATCAAAACTAGTATATTTACAGTAAGATATCTTTCTTTTTTTTTTTAATTATCTGGATACATGTAGGGGGGAAGGGACCAGAACCTGTATATTCAAAATAACCATATGTATGGATATTAAATAAATAATATGTAAAATGTAAAATAACGCATTCTATGTGATATGCAGACCATTTATTATTCTGTTTCAATATGTCTTTATTAAACAGTTGAGACATCAGAAAATATATGTGTATAACAGTTCTACTCGCAGGTAGAAGTAGATAGTTAGTCTCAAATAATAATTAACCTATAAGTTTTAACATTTTGAGAAAATGGGATTCAAAATAATATGGATAATAAAAGAAAGGTAAATAAAATAAATGTTGTGAAGAACGTATACAGGTCATCATAAAGAAAAAATAAAATGTATACAATAGACAATGTATGAGCTCCCACTAGAAAGGGAGAGGCTAATGACGTTTCAGTAAGGTCATTCAGGCCCCCAGGATGTAAAGTCTCCAGTTTAAAAATCCAAAAATGTTTTTCTCTTTGTTTCAGCCTATTAAACCTATTAGGCACATCCACTGGAATTTGTTCAATTGGTGTCACGACTATATTTTCAAATTTACACTCATGTTTGAGCACACACTCATCCCCCTGCAAATTGCGCCACACGCAGCCCCATGCAGATAGCACCACACACAGACCCCCCTATAGATAGTGCCACACAGACCCCCTGTAGATAGTGCCACACAGACCCCCCTGAAGATAGTGCCACACAGACCCCCTGTAGATAGTTCCACCCAGACCCCCCTGTAGATTGTGCCACACACATCCCCCTGTAGACAGCTTCACACCCCCTGTAGATAGAGACACACACAGCCCACCCTGTAGATAGCATCACACGCATCCCCCTGCAGATAGCGCCACACGCAGCCCCATGCAGATAGCGCCACACGCAGCACCATGCAGATAGCGCCACACGCAGCCCCCAGCAGATAGCGCCACATTCAGACCCCCCTATAGATAGCGCCACACAGACCCCCTGTAGATAGTGCCACATAGACACCCCTGTAGATAGTGCCACAAAGACCTCCCTGTAAATAGTGCCACGCAGACCCCCTGTAGATAGTGCCCCAGCAGGGTATATAGGGGCAGCAGGGTATATAGGGGCAGCAGGGTATATAGGAGGCAGCACAGATATATTCATTTTATCTGTTCTACTTTAATATTGAACACACACTTTTACAAAGAGACAAACACATGCAGAGACAGAGACACACACACACACACACACACACACACAAACACACAAACACACACTGTAACGTAAACACATACAAACACAGAGACACCTACTGTATACACACAGAGGCACACTGTATACACACACATATACACACACACATACACACACACACACACACACATACACACAGACACATACATACATACATACATACATACATACACACACTCACATCTCTCCTTGCGGACAGGATGACAGGCTTCTTGCAGGATGGGCTGTGGTTGGAGCTTCCTCCTCTGCTTCTCAGCTCTTATTTACTCTGTGTGTGTAGAGCACGCAGTAGAGGCAAAGTCCAGTGGTGCCCAATACATGCCCCTGTAGAGAGTGCCACACAGCCGCTGTAGAGAGCGCTACACAGCCCCTGTCGAGAGCGCCACACAGACCCACTGTAGATAGTGCCACACACATCCCCCTGTAGACAGCTTCACCCGCTGCAGACCTCCCTGTAAATAGTGCCACACAGACCCCCTGTAGATAGTGCCCCAGCAGGGTATATAGGGGCAGCAGGATATATAGGGGAAGCAGGGTATATAGGGGGCAGCAGGGTATATAGAGGCAGCAGGGTATATAGGAGGCAGCACAGATATATTCATTTTATCTGTTCTACTTTAATATTGAACACACGCTTTTACAAAGAGACTGTAATGACAGGAGGGGTAGGGAAACAGACAGTGAGCCCTAATCTACCCACCACTCAGTCCCTGCCTACTTGCAACGACCCGCCCTAGGCGACGGGGTACAACTGGGCGATGGTCCCTATGCTCAGTAGGTGCACGACAGACAAACGGACAAGGGGACACAAGCAAAGGGAAATGGGGCAGTTGCCCACGGCAACACCGTGAGCAACAAGAGAGGTGAACGAGCCGAGTCAAACCAGGAATGTACGAGGTACCAAACGCAGAGCAGGAGAGTAGTCAGAAAGCCGGGGTCAGTATGAAGCAAGGTCAAATAGCTAGGAGCTGCAGCAAGGCCAGGAAACGACACGAGAAGAATCACAAGCAAAGGAGGAACAGGAAAGGCAGGTATAAATAGACAGAGGGCAGAACTAGCTCCGTCTGGCCAGGCTGCGATAGGCTCTCCCACTCCTAAGCCTGCCATCCTGAGTGGTGGAAGATGGAGTCAGTCTCAGAGACATAGAACCATTTGCAGACTGATTACCCATGGGCGTATACACAGAAGTGCCTGGCAGATCCTTTACAGAGACAAACACATGCAGAGACAGAGACACACACAGACACACACACACACACACACACACACACTGTAACGTAAACACATACAAACACAGAGACACCTACTGTATACACACAGAGACACACACTGTATACACACACATATACACACACACACACACACACACACACATACACACAGACACATACATACATACATACATACATACATACATACATACATACACATCTCTCCTTGCTGACAGGATGACAGGCTTTTTGCAGGACGGGCTGTGGGTGGAGCTTCCTCCTCTGCTTCTCAGCTCTTATTTACTCTGTGTGTGTAGAGCACGCAGTAGAGGCAAAGTCCAGTGGCGCCCAATACATGCCCCTGTAGAGAGCGCCACACAGCCCCTGTAGAGAGCGCTACACAGCCCCTGTCGAGAGCGCCACACAGACCCCCTGTAGATAGTGCCACACACATCCCCCTGTAGACAGCTTCACCCGCTGTAGATAGCGACACACACAGCCCACACTTTAGATAGCGTTACACGGATCCCCTGCAGATAGCGCCACACGCAGCCCCTGCAGATAGCGCCACACGCAGACCCCTGCAGATAGCGCCACATGCAGACCCCCTATAGATAGTGCCACACAGACCCCCCTGTAGATAGTGCCACACAGACCCCCCTGAAGATAGTGCCCCACAGACCCCCCTGTAGATAGTGCCACACACATCCCACTGTAGACAGCTTTACACCACCTGTAGATAGCGACACACACAGCCCACCCTGTAGATAGCGTCACACGCATCCCCCTGAAAATAGCGCCACCCACAGCCCCATGCAGATAGCGCCACACGCAGACCCCCCCTATAGATAGCGCCACACAAACCCCCCTATAGATAGTGCCACAAAGACCCCCCTGTAGATAGTGTTGTGCCACACAGACCCCCCTGTAGATGGTGCCACACAGTCCCCCCTGTAGATAGTGCCACACAGACCCCCCCTGTAGATAGTGCCACACAGACCTCCCTGTAAATAGTGTCACACAGACCCCTGTAGATAGTGCCCCAGCAGGGAATATAGGGGCAGCAGGATATATAGGGGCAGCAGGGTATATAGGGGCAGCAGGGTATATAGGGGCAGCAGGGTATATAGAGGCAGCAGGGTATATAGGAGGCAGCACAGATATATTAATTTTATCCTTTCTAATTTAATATTGAACACACACTTTTACAAAGAGACAAACACTTGCAGAGACAGAGACACACACACACACACACACACACACACTAACATAAACACATACAAACACAGAGACACATACTGTATACACAGACACACACTGTATACACGCACATATACACACACATACACACACAGACACACACACACACACACACACACACGAACACACATATACACACAGACACATACATACATACATACATACATACATACATACATACATACATACATACACTCACCATCTCTCCTTGCTGACAGGATGACAGGCTTCTTGCAGGACGGGCTGTGGGTGGAGATTCCTCCTCTGCTTCTCAGCTCTTATTTACTCTGTGTGTGTAGAGCACGGAGTAGAGGCAGAGCCCAGTGGCGCCCCCTACATGCTGGGAGGGTGCAGCGCCCTGCCTGCAGCCTATAGTATTTATTTGTATGTGCGTCCTGAGGACGCACATACAAGTGAATGTGGCTGTCGCTAGCACCGGAGCCCCCTCCGGTGCTAGCGACGCCACTGCATCCGCCCACCGCCAGTGACAGTGCGCGGGCTTTAAAGTTTAGTGAGCGGTGGATCGTTGAAGGTGCGCGGCCGCGCAGCCGCATACCTTATAGGAAACACTGGTCGTATGCATTCTAGGTTCTGGGTAAGCTCAGACTTCCTAGTATTATTTTATCCGCCATAATGACTCTGTATTCTAATCTATAAGTGAGGTCTTTGCCAATGGCTCATTATCAGTAGAATTCCCATCAGGGGTGTCCGTTGTCCCAAATAATCTTTATCCTATCTACAGAACTGCTTACCCAGGCCCTAAAATCTGGCAGTGCCATAAATCGAATACAAATAGGCGACAGGTTACATACCATTTCTTTATATGCAGATGATGTCAAATTGACTTTATCAAAACCTTAGGTGCTTTAAGTTTGATTAAAAAATGTGGAGTCCTACTAGATCTCGCGAGATCACGTGTGCTGTCATTCACAGAAACTTTACCAAAGTGTCGGGAGTGATAAATAGACATTGCGTCCCGGCTGGAAGTGATGTCTATTCACTCCCAAGACACTTCGGTAAAGTTAATATGGGAGTATGTGACTGCACAGCGTGATCTTGCGAGATCCCGCTTTGTTACGAGTACTGCTAAAAATGAATGGAGAGAAGTGTATGACGCTGATTGGTCAGCGTCATACACTTCTCTTTACAAAGCCCAGTTGGTAAAAAAGTAAAAACACGCCCAGTTGTCTCCTAAGAAAGTAATTAGCATAAATCTGAAATTCTTGCTCAACATTTATCGTTTTTCAAAATAAAAAACACTTATAATGTGGTAACAGAGCCTCTTAAACATTCAGTAATCCCAGGATCTCTTTTTCCACATCACACCCAATACCTTCTTTACTTTACAAAGATATATTTCACAGTTTATATGGGCCAACTGTAATCCAAGACACTCATATAAACTTCTCACCAAAGACAGACAGATCAGAGGCTTGAGGTTACCAGATGTATATAGCTATTTTGTAGTCAGGCAGGTTTCTCACCTGATTCATTGGTAGAAAATGGACAGGAGTAAACATTGGATACATGCAGTGCCAGTCAAATTGAACAAACTGTTATTTGCTTCTCTTTGGAACATCCCACTTCCGACCGATTTTACGCCTATGACACACATATCGTTGTTATGTTGGAAGACATTTAATAATTCTGCATTCACTTACACTAGTTCTCACAGACACTACACCCTTTTAGAGCTTTTTACATTTTCCACCTGCAACCTGAATCTAGATGAGTGGCTTCAGAGGGGAATTTCGTACCTTGCTGAATTGTATGGCGCTAACCATTTATTACAATGTAAAGATTGAGCTAGCAAAACTAGTTTTGATACGTTATTGAAAAAACCCCACACCTCCAAAACTCAAAGAAGTAATCTCGAGGATATATACCATCTTTATGTATGAGGAAACCATAGCTTATGGGAATGACACTGCCCAGACTTTCGTTCATATATATGGCATATAGGGCATGCATGGTCTCATACAGTTGTTCTCACTGTGTATCCCCTTAACTCCTCAAAACAAAAACAGACTAAGCCTCTATAACTGCTCTTAATATCAAAATCTTTCTATACCCAGTATGCTCTACTATGTTTGGTATTCTTTACCAACGGTTTGTTTGTTTATTTGTTTGCTTAAATATACTATGTCTGCTTGATATATTTAAAGCATTATGTTCGACTGTCTGCACCATCTATTTTATATATTTCTTATAAGAGGATGTTGTTTTCTTTGTATACTATAATTCTGTATTGACGTACATGAGAATCCATTTGTCACTTCTGTCCGATTTATTGAACAATGTAACACTATAAGGCTATGTTCACACTGGGTGGATACGCTGCGTAAAAGCACTCAGCGTATCCGCCCTGGGCGCCGCAGGGAATTCTGGGTGTAAAACCGCACCAAATTGTCCTGCAGTTTTTCGTCCGTGACGTCCGCTGCGGAAAACTGCATGTATAAAGAAAAAACCTACATACTTTCCCTCTGAGGTCCTGCAGACCATTCTCCTGGGATGACGTTTTATCCCATGTGACTGCTGCAGCCTTTGATTGGCTGCAGCAGTCACATGAGATGAAACATCATCCCAGGAGGCGGGCCTGGATGAAGAAGCACAGAATTCTGGGTAAGTATATGTTGCATTTTTTTGCAGTGGAATCGCAGCTTCTCCGCCTAAAAAATGCAGCATCTGATATTTGTTGCAGGTTTTATCCCTACATTGAATTAAATGGGGAAAAAGCTGAAACAAAAAAGCAGCGATTACCCATTACTGTATTATGCTGTTGATTTTTCTGCAACAAAATCTGTTACAGGAAAATCTGCAGTATTTACGCTACATGTGAACTTACCCTAAGGCCTGATTCAGACGAACGTGTTAAACGTCCGTCGCACGGTCGTTGAAACAGCGGCTGTCCCGCGGACCTATGTAAATCAATGTGGCCGTTCACACAGCCGTTGTTTCAACGGACTGTGTGAAGGGTCCGTGAGAAAATAGGACATGTCCAATCTTTTCACGCATCACGCATCCTTCCATAGACTCTCATCTATGGGGGATGCGTGACATCGCATCCCGCAGCGATGAGCACGGATGCACCTCAGACGTGAAAAATGGCAGTTTTTCATGTCCGAGATGCACAGCGCTTGTGTGAATCAGGCCTCACATTGTTAAAATCAATGAAAAGCTGTGGCAATAGTACAACAGAAGGGTTTCTACAGTTGGCCGCGTGAAAAAAAGGCGGTGCCATTCTGCAGGTGTGAAAGCACCCTGAGAATGAAGCCTTCCAAAAACAAAAATTTTGTTCTGGCCCTTATGGCTCCAAACACCCCTGTTCATAACAGGGTTAAAAAATGTGGCACTGGTAGAGGAGTTAAAGGGGTTGTCCAGGACTTAAAAAGAATAGGAAAAAGGATAAAAAAAAATTAATAAATACTCACCTGTTCAATCCCCGTCGCTCTAGCGCTGCCGCTCCGGACGTCCTCACTGGTCTTTGATAACTTCCCTGCAGTGATGATGCGCCATTCATGCACATGACCGCTGCAGCCAATCACTGGCCTCAACGGTTATGTTAGCAAGAAGGTCACTAGACTGCTGAGCCCAGTGATTGGCTGCAGCGGTCATGTGCATAAACATCATATCATCACTGCAGGACAAGTCAACAAAGAATGTCAGGGAATAGGTGAGTATTGTTTTTATTTTATTCACATTCCAGCTCTCAGGAAACCTCTTTAAGGGCATGTTCACATCTGCATTGGAGGCTCCGTTAGAAGCATCTGTCCCAGATTGTCATTTTTACCAGACAAAGTAGCACAGCATGCATCGCTATTTAGTCCGTCCGTACATAATAACAGAAAGCAGTCAGAACCCATAAAGTCACCGTTTGTGTCGGTCATGCAACGAATTCAGCGCTTCCAGTATTTTCGTTGTTCTGCTCCTATGACAGAGCAAAACAACAGAAACACCTAACGCAGATGTGAACAAAGCTTAATAATCAGCAAAAATGCAAAGTACAAAATTTATGTTTGGTGTGTTTTTTTTTCTATATTATTTAGGAGTTTTTTTCTATGGTATCTATAGTACTTTGTGTAAAATACATATTTTTTTTACATTTTCCATGTTTTTTTTCACATTGAAGTTTATTTAAATACTTACATAATATCTATAGTTGAAATATTGTCCCAAAAGATAATTTAACACTGGGTTGTAAAAAGCCAATAGTAATTTCTGCTGTTAGTGATTGCTAAAAGAACCATATGGTTTCGACAGCAATAACTTGCAGTACATAAACAATAGGGAAACTGAGAAGTAGAGGTCAGAGTCTGAGCGAGCCGGGCTGCAAACCTCCCATTCAGCCTAATAAAGCTGTTGTCTGGGGGTAATGATGCAAATGTTTCCAGCCTTTCTGCCTGTGATAGTCTAGGACGTGATTTGTCATATAATCTGAAACTTTGGGAGGACTTTAGACAGAACATCCCCCAAAGATGGAGATGAGCCATATGTCCACTTGTTTTGCATGTGAAGAGGTAGACAAATCTATGGAATGCATTCCTCTCCACTCTCCCCAGATAGGAAAGCATTTCTGCCAAGAAAAAGGCCTGACAACAAGAGGTATACTTTCCCTGATTAGCTACTTAGATCTAAAGCTTTTGCACTGCTTAACCCCAATTATCCAATGGGGAAGAGGCAGCCCACCGGCCGGCTTCAATTGGTGCCTAATTCATTGTGTATAGAGGACGTCTCTGTAACCTCATTGAAATATAGTGAGACCATGAAAGGCGAGAGGAGAACATCTATTAAACTCATATATAGCTGCTCATTAGAAGACTATCCGGCATGATATACTTTTAATCACTTTACAAGCTGTGCTGTGGAAAAGTTTCCATTAATGTATTTTAAGACTATAGACACGGGCAGATTTATAAATTCTGTCCTAAATTTATAGAGGATAAAACTAGACCAGACAGGCAGAAACTGCACCAAATTAATCACATTGGTGCACGCTGAATGATAAATTTGGCGCAACTTACTAGACATGTTAAACACTCTTCTTTTTCTTTTAACCAGCCATTATTAAATAGCGCATCCCATTAATTAATTTGGCGCCTTTTAAGACTTCTTTTAAACACATGCCTCCTTTTCCAGACACTTTTCAAAACTGTCGAGAAAAGTGCAAAAAGTGTCTAAAGCACATAATAAATTTTTTCGCAAGGCATGTACACCACTTTTATTTGAGACTGAATCTATCTAGTGCATTTTCCCAAATAAATCTAATCCATGGTGTTTGTATATTCACAATTGCACAACATTTTACTGTAGATAAAGTCCATCAGATTAGCATATGTCATTGTTGCATTATGTTTTTGGAAATCAGTCATTACTGTACTTAAAGAGGCTCTGTCACCACATTATAAGTTCACTATCTCCTATATAACGAGATCGGCGCTATAATGTAGATGACAGCAGTGCTTTTTATTTAGAAAAACGATCTATTTTAAACCACTTTATTAGCGATTTTTAGCTTTATGCTAATGAGTTTCTTAATGCCCAAGTGGGCGTGTTTTTACTTTCGACCAAGTGGGCGTTGTACAGAGGAGTGTATGATGCTGACCAATCAGTGTCATGCACTCCTCTCCATTCATTTACACAGCAGCATCGCGTTCTTACTAGAACACGATATGCAGCCACATACACAGACATTAACGTTAATCAAGTGTCCTGACAGTGAATATACATTACCTCCAGCCAGGACGTGATGTCTATTCAGAATCCTGAGACCTCGGTAACGTTTGTGTGAGATTTACAGCAAGGCAAGCGTAATCTCATTTTAAATGACAGTTTACGGCATAATCTCGCGAGATTACGTTTGCCTTGCTGTAAATCTCACACCACTCTATTGATGGAAAAATAAAAAAGTTATGGCTCTTGGAAGGCGGGGAGTGAAAATCTAAAATAAGAAAGGAAAAAATGAAAGGATTAATTCATTTCTAATGAAAAAAACGTATGACCACATGTGGGGTATTTCCATACTCGGGAGAAATTGCTTTATAAAAAAATTTATTTTTTTTTCCTCATAATAAACTCTGCAAAAGACCCGTGGGGTCCAAATGCTCACTATACCCATGAAAAATTCCTTGAAGGTTTTTCCATATACATATATATACATTACAGTGAAGGAAATAAGTATTTGATCCCTTGCTGATTTTGTAAGTTTGCCCACTGTCAAAGTCATAAACAGTCTAGAATTTTTAGGCTAGGTTAATTTAACCAGTGAGAGATAGATTATATAAAAAATAAAAAATAAAATCACATATTCAAAATTATATATATTTATTTGCATTGTGCACAGAGAAATAAGTATTTGATCCCTTACCAACCATTAAGAGTTCAGCCTCCTCCAGACCAGTTACACGCTCCAAATCAACTTGGTGCCTGCATTAAAGACAGCTGTCTTACATGGTCACCTGTATAAAAAACTCCTGTCCACAGACTCAATTAATCAGCCTGACTCTAACCTCTACAACATGGACAAGACCAAAGAGCTTTCTAAGGATGTCAGGGACAAGATCATAGACCTGCACAAGGTTGGAATGGGCTACAAAACCATAAGTAAGACGCTGGGTGAGAAGGAGACAACTGTTGGTGCAATAGTAAGAAAATGGAAGACATACAAACTGACTGTCAATCGATATCGATCTGGGGCTCCATGCAAAATCTCACCTCGTGGGGTATCCTTGATCCTGAAGAAGGTGAGAGCTCAGCCGAAAACTACACGGGGGGAACTTGTTAATGATCTCAAGGCAGCTGGGACCACAGTCACCAAGAAAACCATTGGTAACACATTACGCCGTAATGGATTAAAATCCTGTAGTGCCCGCAAGGTCTCCCTGCTCAAGAAGGCACATGTACAGGCCTGTCTGAAGTTTGCAAATGAACATCTGGCTGATTCTGAGAGTGATTGGGAGAAGGTGCTGTGGTCAGATGAGACTAAAATTGAGCTCTTTGGCATTAACTCAACTCGCCGTGTTTGGAGGAAGAGAAATGCTGCCTATGACCCAAAGAACACCGTCCCCACTGTCAAGCATGGAGGTGGAAACATTATGTTTTGGGGGTGTTTCTCTGCTAAGGGCACAGGACTACTTCACTGCATCAATGGGAGAATGGATGGAGCCATGTACCGTCAAATCCTGAGTGACAACCTCCTTCCCTCCACCAGGACATTAAAAATGGCTCGTGGCTGGGTCTTCCAGCACGACAATGACCCGAAACATACAGCCAAGGCAACAAAGGAGTGGCTCAAAAAGAAGCACATTAAGGTCATGGAGTGGCCTAGCCAGTCTCCAGACCTTAATCCCATCGAAAACTTATAGAGGGAGCTGAAGATCCGAGTTGCCAAGCGACAGCCTCGAAATCTTAATGATTTACAGATGATCTGCAAAGAGGAGTGGGCCAAAATTCCATCTAACATGTAGGCAAACCTCATCATGAACTCCAAAAAATGTCTGACTGCTGTGCTTGCCAACAAGGGGTTTGCCACCAAGTATTAAGTCTTGTTTGCCAAAGGGATCAAATACTTATTTCTCTGTGCACAATGCAAATAAATATATATAATTTTGACTATGTGATTTTCTGTTTTTTTTTAAATATAATCTGTCTCACTGGTAAAATTAACCTAGCCTAAAAATTCTAGACTGTTCATGTCTTTGACAGTGGGCAAACTTACAAAATCAGCAAGGGATCAAATACTTATTTCCTTCACTGTATCTCCAGCCAGGACGTCATGTGTATTCAGAATCCTGACACGTCTGAATCTTTTCTGTGAGATTTCCAGCAAAGGAAACGAAATCTCGTTTACATCGTAATCTCGCGAGATTACGCGTTGCTTGCTGGAATCTCACAGAAAAGATTCAGAAGTGTCAGGATTCTGAATACACATGACGTCCAGGCTGGAGGTAATGTATATTCATTATCAGGACACTTGATTAACGTTAATGTGTGTGTATGTGGCTACACATCGTGTTCTAGTAAGAACGCGATGCTGCTGTGTAAATGAATGGAGAGGAGTGTATGACACTGACTGGTCACTGATTGGTCAGCGTCATACACTCCTCTGTACAACGCCCACTTGGTCGAAAGTAAAAACACGCCCACTTGGGCATTAAGAAACTCATTAGCACAAAGCTAAAAATCGCTAATAAAGTGGTTTAAAATAGTTTTTCTAAATAAAAAGCATTACTGTCACCTACATTATAGCACCGATCTCCTTATGTAGGAAATATGGCACTTATAATGTGGTGACAGAGCCTATTTATGTACAAGTCCATATGGGCCATTATTAGGGTATGTTCACACGTGGCAAATTTGCTGCAAAAATTTCTGTGACTGAAAATCCATACATCTGATTGAGATGTATGGTTTTTACGCTACCAATGTCTGACAATGATAGGTAGGTATCGGGTAACGGATTAGAAACATACCATTGCTGAAGATGTTATTAGTATCAATAAAAAGTATGTTTTATTCTGCCGCGTGCCATGTCCGCCAATCCAGGAAATGTCTGGCATCTGGCGCTCGAGCCCTAACTCTCTGCAGTTGATTAATGCCTCTACTTGTCTTTAGCATTATACAGGCAGAGCCATCAATCTACTGCAGAGGAGACTGGTTGGAGCACTAGATGCTGGACACTTCCTGGTTTGGCGGACATGGAATGCGGCAAAATAAAAAAATGTTTTTTACACATGCAAGTAGTAACATTGTCATACCTCCCAACCATCCTGGATTTAGCAGAACATTTCCAGATTTCAGGCGGTGTCCCGCTATCCCGGGCGGCTGGTGTTAATTGTATCTGCGTCCTCAGGACGCAGATACAGTTGAACCCAGTGCTGAAGCAGAGAACCGTCAACTCCCTACTTCAGCATTAGTACAGAAGACTCCCATATATGGACAGTGACGTCAGTGGCTCCTCCAGGAGCAGAATCCTCTGCCAGAGCGTTGCCGATGCTCTGGCCGGGATTCCGCTCCTAGTGGGAATCCCTGGCGTCACTGTCCATATATGGAAAGTGATGTCAGGGGCTCCTCCTGAAGCGGAATCCCCGGCCAGAGCGTTGCCAACGCTCTAGCCGGGGATTCCGCTCCTAAGGGGAACTACTGACATCACTGTATATAAATGGACAGTGACGTCAGTGGCTATTCCTGGAGCAGAATCCCCGGCCTGAGCCTTGCCGACGTTCTGGCCAGGGATTCCTCTGCTAGAGGGTGTAGCACTATCTACATGGGCACTGTGGCACTATCTACACTGGACACTGGCACTATCTACATGGGCACTGTGTGTGGCACTATCTACATAGGCACTATCTATGTGGGCACTGGCACTTTATATGTGGGCACTGACACTAGGGCAGCTAGGGGCATTATACTGTATGAGGGAAGCTAAGGCGGCATTATACTCTATGGTGGCAGCTAAAGGGGCATTATACTGCATGGGGCAGCTATGGGGGAATTATACTGTATGGGGAAGCTATAGGGGTATTATACTGTATGGGGCAGCTGTGTGGGCATTATAGTGTATGGTGGCAGCTAAGGGGGCATTATACTGTATGGGGGCAGATATGGGGGCATTATACTGTATGGGGCAATCTATAGGGGCATTATAATGTATGGGGAAGCTGTGGGGGCATTATACTGTATTGGGGCAGCTATGGGGGCATTATACTGTATGAGGACAGCTATAGGGGCATTATACTGTATGGGTCAGCTATGGTGCATTATGCTGTATGGGGCAGCTATGAGCATTATACTGTATGGGGGCAGCTATGGGGCATTATACTTAAGGGAGCTTCTGTGTTGGCATTATACTGTATGGGGGCAGCTATGGGAGCATTAGAATGTATGGGCAGCTATGCGGAGATTTGCTGTATGGGACAGCTATGGGGCATTATGCTGTATGGGAAAATATGTTTGGGCATTATACTGCATGGGGGTATCTGTGTGGGCACTATAATGTATGGGGGCATCTGTGTTGACTTTATACTGTATGGGTGCTTCTATGGGGGTATTACACAATATGGTTGCAGCTAGAGGGCATTATACTGTGTGGGGGCAGCTATTTGACATAATACTGTGTGGGAGGCACTATGTGAGCATGATATTGTGTGGGCTGAACCGGGTGTGTATGGGTGGGGATTTGGCGGGATTAGAGGCGTGGCTTAAAAGGAAAATAAATTTGCCTCTTTGTCCCTCTTTGCGATATTTGAAAGCTGGAAGGTATGGTAACATCTTCAACTATGGTATGATTCTTATCAGTTACTCGACATCTAACTAGTGGTGTTAGCCGTTTGATTGTTGCAGTTGCAAAATAACTGGGACAAAACATACAGTAAACATACCAACTAGTAAGGATTAGCTTCGATCAGTATATTATAGAGCAATACAAGACAAAGACGTCCTGGTTATTCACCCTCATTGTCCTGATTCTTCTTGATAAAGATTAGTGCATTGCACTCTCGTATTAATAAAGGCTTGTGGCCTAAGTGTTAGATCTGTTGCATTGGAGCAATGAGGCCCTGGAGGAGACTTACAGGGACAGGAATACAGAGATAAAGCATCTGTCCTGCCCTTCAGGACAATTCAAGACAGACGATCGGGTGTTTGTAACATTACATTTGACGGAGAATCCAAAAAGTGCAAGAAAACAAATTCAATAAATTTACGATACATTGCAGATTTATTTTAATTCTTCTTGCTATTTACTGCTCATTGGGTTGAATTTACGATTTAAGAACCCCAAATTCATAAGTCTTAATATAAATAAACTTGCACTTAACAAGTGGCACATGCCCTGGGGCAGTGACGTCATCAGGAATTTCAGGGCCCCATACAGTCAAGGCTTTTGGATCAGGGAGTTTGGGGCAGGGGTGAGATGCAAACTGGCAGGGGCTCTGTGGAGGGGCAGGACAGAGACAGTAGGTGGGCAGATGCTCTGCTAGGGGGCACGCGGGAGAGACTAAGTGGCAGGACTCTGTGGGAAAAGAGGGCTGGGGAAATGGAAAGTGGCAGGAGGGGAGGGGTACCAGGGGAGAAATACAACAGACAAGTGCTATGTGGAGAGGTGTGGGGAGACAGATGAGGGGCATAGGGGGAGACAGTAGGTGTGCAGTGGCTCTGTGATGGTGTAGTACGGGCAACATAAAAAAATCATTGCACTGAAGCTGCTGTCTGTGCAGAGCACTGTCATTCACCAAGATGCAGTTCTGGCTGCTGCCTCTGGCTCCTGCTGGCTCTAAATACTGAGCCAAAATTGTACCCAAAACATGCTAAATAGACTATATGTTCCAATAAATAATGTTTGTGCCAGCTAACGTAATATAGTAATGCTCATTTCCTGTCAGGGAAAAAATAATCTAACAAATGTAAAATGTATATGAAACATAAAATTGACAATAGTAACTACGTAAAGATTTTTTTCCACCTAATAAATGCTGGCATATCAGTAGTATAAACCCAAGAATAGTACTACCCACGAGTCAGGAACTGCGACCCCTTCTCTTGTCACTCTCTTCCACCTTCTGTACAGAGACCTGCACGAGGTTGGGAATGACACAAGACAATATTCTACTTAGCGCACCCCACAATCATTTGTGATATTAATAATGGCCCAAAAAATGCCGCAAATCCTGCTTGTGTGAATACACCCTTAGCCTGCCATGTGCCCAAACAGCAGTTTAGGGCCACACATGGGGTATTGCCGTACTCGGGAGAAATTGGGTAACAGATAGTGTGGTGTTTTTGGAGCAAAACTACATATTTTGGGGAAAATGTTTCATTTTCACTGCCTCATTCTAATACAATCTATGAAAAACCTGTGGGATCAAAATGCTCACTACACCCCTAGATGATTACCCTGAGGGGTATAGTTTCCAAAATGGAGTCACTTCTCAGGGGTTTCTACTTAGTACTGGTACCTCAAGGGCTCTGCAAATGTGACATGGCGCCCAAAAAACAATCAACCAAAATCTGCATGCCAGGTAGCACTCCTGCCATTCTGAGCTTTGCCGTGTGTCCAAACAGCAGTTTATGACCACTTATGGGGTATTGTAGTACTCGGGAGAAATTGCTTTACATGTGTTGGGGTGCTTTTTCTCCTTTATTCCTTGTGAAAATTCAAAAAATTTAACATTTTAATGGAAAGAATGTATATTTTCATTTTCACTGCCTAATTCCAATAAATTCAGCAAAAGAACAGTGGGGTCAAAATGCTAACTATACCGCTAGATAAATTCCATGATCAGTGTAGTTTCCCAAATGGGGTCACTTTTGCGGGGTTTGCACTATTTTGGCCCCTCAGTGGCTTCGCAAATGTGACATGGCCCCGCACACCATTCCAGCAAAACATGAGCTCTAAAAGTCAAATGACGCTCCGTCCTTTCTAAGCCCTGCCGTGCGTCCAAACAGCAGTTTATTACCACATATGGGGTATTGCTGTGCTCAAAAGAGTTTGCTTTCCAAAAGTTGGGGTGCTTTTTCTCCTTTATCTATTGTAAAAATGAATATGAGCTAAAACTAAATCTTTTTAGAAAAAATTTAGATTTCAATTTCACTGCATAATTCCCATAAATTCTGCAAAAACCGTGTTGGGTCAAAATGCTAACTATACCCCTAGAAACATTCCTTGAAGGGTGTAGTTTCCAAAATGAATCACTTTTGGGGGGTTTCCGCTGTTTTTGTCCCTCCAGGGCGTTGCAAACACGACATAGCACTGAAAACTATTTCAGCAAAATCTGCTCTCCAAAATCGAAATGGTGCTCCTTCCCTTGTGAGCCCTGACGTGGGTCCAAACAGCAGTTTATTACCACATATGGGGCATTGTCGTAATCGGGAGAAGATTCTTTACCAATGTTCGGGTGCTTTCTCTCATTTATTCCTTGTAAAAATGACACATTTCTAAGTTTTTTTCAGAAAAAAATTTGATTTTCATTTTTACAGACTAATTCCAATAAGTTTAGTAAAGAAACTGTTGGGTCAAAATGCTAACTATACCCGTAGATAAATTTATTGAGGGGTGTAGTTTCCACAATGGGGTCGATTTTGGGGGATTTCCACTGTTTTGGCACCACAAGACCTCTTTAAACCTGACATGGTGCCTAAAATATATTCTAAAAAAAAGGCGGCCCCAAAATCCACTAGGTGCTCCTTTGATTGTGAGGCTGATGCTTCAGTCCAGTAGCACACTAGGGCCACATGTGGGATATTTCTAAAAAAATCTGAATCTGAGCAATAAATATTGAGTTGCATTTCTCTGGTAAAACTCTCTGTGTTAAAGATTTTTTTTTATTACCAATGAATTTTGGCAAAAAAAAAAATAAAAATGGTAAATTTCCCCTCTACATGGCTTTAATTCCTGCGAAACGCCTAAAGTGTTAAGAAACTTTATGAATGCTGTTTTGAATGCTTTGAGGGGTCTAGTTTTTAAAATGGGGTATTTTATGGGGACTTTCTAATATATAAGGCCATCAAAGCCACTTCAGAGTGTATTTTTATGTTTTAAAAAGTAAAAATCTGTCAAGATGTTTACTGTTTGCTTATAGTAATAGATGAATATGTCTATACACACAACATTTTGATTTGAGCTGGGTTTTTTTCTTTTTTTTGCTTTAAAAAAAACACAGCATGCTCTGGGTATGACGTTTTTTTATAGCCTTTTTCTCCATAAACTACAATGGTGTTTTTTTTATTTGCCTTAAAATTTCTTACATCTTTGGAAAATTAGATACAAAATAAAATCCAAAATATAAAATGGAACAACAAGCCCATTATGCAAGGATCCCCACATGTAAATACTAAAAACCTCCTATAGAAAGAAATGCATAGAAAAAACCCAGCAAAGTGCAAGTGCCTGAACAATAAATGTAGCAGCCCTATACTGACAAGTGTCGGGTTAGGGAAAACAGTTAGGGTATGTGCACACGTAAACTGCATTTACGTCTGAAATTACGGAGCTGTTTTCAGGAGAAAACAGCTCCGTAATTTCAGACGTAATTGCTCGTCCTCGCATTTTGCGAGGCGTCATCGACGGCCGTAATTTAGAGCTGTTCTTCATTGAATTCAATGAAAAACGGCTCAAATTACGTCCAAAGAAGTGTCCTGCACTTCTTTGATGAGGCAGTCATTTTACGCGTTGTCGTTTGACAGCTGTCAAACGACGACGCATAAATTACAGGTCGTCGGCACAGTACGTCGGCAAACCCATCAAATGAATGGGCAGATGTTTGCCGACATATTGGAGCCGTATTTTCAGGCACAAATCGAAGCATAATACGCCTCGTTTACGCCTGAAAATAGGTCGTGTGAACCCAGCCTTAGACTAGACAGGCACAAAAAGGAGGACAGAATACAGACCAAAAGAGGGGGACCCTGATCAGTGCAGTTTTTAGTATTTACGTGTGGCGATCTTTGCATCATGGGTTTGTTGTTCCATTTTATATTTTGTATTTTATTTTGTATCTAATAAAGATATTGCTTCAATCCTCATCCCTTCTTTAATTAAAAAGCTCTGAGATAATGATTATTAAGGTGAAATATTTGGGGCAGTAAGGTACGAGGCCCAGCACAGGTGTCATGATCACGGGATATGTGGACCCACTAGGCCACTCTGCCATAGCAGAGAGGCAGCTGGCCAAGTCACAGTCTATGCAAGAGTCTATACAAGTTCGTAGCACAGTGTACCTGAAATAGTCCAGATGGTGGCAGGGGATCTGGCACGGATGGTAGTAGGTACAACAGGTTGTGCCAGACGTGGCAGTAGACAGCAGGTGCAGTAAGTTGCGCCAGACGTGACGGATGACAACGGGTGCAGTAGGTTGCGCCAGACGTGGCGGAAGACAACGGGTGCAGTGGATTGCGCCAGACAACAGGTGTAGCCGGACACAACTCCAATCACTAAACAGGTTCAGGAACAATAACACAGCACGGGATACAAGATACAGGTAGCAGGGCACGGTAAACAACGGGAACAGGATAACACTAAGGGAAAGTTGCAAAGTCTAACATGGGATTAACTAACAACGCTCAGGCAAGGATCAGAAGGGCAGGGCCCTTTATATAGTGTGAACAGGGAATAATGAATTAATTATTTACATATGCTCGCGCTGACCCATTTAAGTCGGGAACCAGCACGCGCCCTCTAGTGATCACTACGGGACAGAGCGGGCACATGTGCTGACGTCTCTGGGGAGAAAGACGCCGGCAGGAAGAGGAAGATCTGCGGGAGGCAGGTAAGTGAAGGTCGCTGTCCGTAACCGCGGTCGTAACAACAGGCCTGTACATTGCTACACCGCACAGACTAAAATCTAAGGCAGCTAGAAACTGGCGTATATTTCTGCTGTATCTTACATCAGTTCTTTGGCATAAATTATAATATATTTCTCAGGCCAATGTGACCCCACCCCTTTTGTGAAGCCACACCCCTTTCCACAAAAGTGGCAAGGGAGGTTTAAAAAGGTCATAAGTCACAATTTTGTGCTCTTTTGTGACTTTTCTACGTAGAAAGGTTGTTGAATTCCCCTGATAATGTTAACCAAGGTGAAGATGATGATTATGAGCATCATTAAATAACAAGTACCACCTTTTCAATGTTAAGTCTTTGTTTAACAGGGACATTTTTCTGAAGAATAATATCTCGACTACCATTGTCAATGGTCATGTCTCTTTGTCACCATACACCAATGCTGATATTTGTTTTTAATGAAAAATATAAATAAATACACAACATTGTAGGCCTGGACTGGCTTACCAGAACACTAGAGGATCCTCCATGTGTAAGGTCTCACACACAATAATGGGCCCCAAAAGTTGAACTAGAATATAACGCCATTTAGAGAGCCAATTACTTGCCACTAGGGTCTATTTCTTATTGGTTGATTCACTAAAATCTTATTAGATTATGATACAGCATGTGTAGCATGTGCAATGGTAACAATAAAGTATATGATGGAAGACTAAACATACACATGTTCTGTTTAGATGGAAGAACAATTTCCTCGGTGGTAGACCCAAGGAACCGCAGTCCAACACTGTTGGTGTATGCAGAATATTTTTTTTTTTTAAAAAAAAGATATACATAATAAATAATTAGTTTCTTTCTGGCACCAAGTCTTGCACCAGTCATACCCTGACAGATGTCAAGCCATACAACATACAATTACCTCCTTATTCTTTAAAGAAACTGTTGGACAAGTGGAAACAATGGGGAATTTGCTTGCCCGGTGTGCAAAGACTGTGTAGTTTTCATTTAAAAAAAAAAAACTCTTGATGTTTTGTTTTTTTAAATTCCTTATTTTCTCTTTTGTTTCCCGAAATTGGAATAGTATAAACAGTACAAAAAATATATATATATAGGCAGACTTTAATTTAGGGAGGTAAATAAGGAAGGCGAAAAGCAAAAAGAGAAAAATGGGGAGGTAAACTGGGGAATAAAAAGCAACATCCATGAATCAAATAGAAGGAAAAAGGAAAAAGTCCAAGCAAATACTCAGAGAAGCATCTGAAAGTACCTGAGAAAATATGTGAATACTTGAAAATAGGTCATAAAGGCATTAGAGGAAAATGAGATCTGGTTGGCACAGAATCCCCATGTCAAAAAGTTTTGACATTTTCTATTGTTTACTGTGTTGTATAATGTTTAATGCATTACACTTTGTGTACTGTTTGGGGGATGATTTGTTCAATAGCAGCCACCCACACTGTATTGATCAGTGTACATAGCTTTCATCCTTTGAGACCTCCAGAGGGGTTCTTTGTGTTTAGGACAGTGAATTGCATGCTTTTCAATGGGTAAAAGCAAATGACATAATAAGTATAATGAATAACATTAACTGTACCTGAATGTAACATGCATATCCAAACATTGCATATAGGTCTCAACCATCCTGTTATCTTGGACAGTCCAAGTCTTCGTAATACCATGTAAAAGACGTAGATTACAACAATGACGAGTCATTTCTACAATGTGAGGTTAGTTACTTTTCCATTCTGCTCTGATTTAAATGATATCGGGGCCTATGGACAAAATGATAGAGAATTGATAGTATTTATTTTGGTTTTGTGTTAATATTTTGGAATAATCTTAGTTAGCTGAATATAGGAAGGTATAATCAATGATGTAGTCATCCAGGATAAAGGATACAGGATATAGGAGAGGGTTGTGGGTGAAAGGTATGCGGATCAATATCCATTTAAACCACGTTCAATCTTCAACTGGTCTGAAATGTATACAAAAGATTGTTTGGTCAGAAAAGCAACTATTTGCAGTATAAAACAACATTTAAAAGACAATTCCAATTTTAAACAAACATTTCATAGAATAAATGTATATAAAAGTCTAAGCAACATAATAATTTGCTTTGCACTTTTGAGTTACATGATGTTTTCTTCTACATTCATGTCTAAACCTAAATCTACAATTCTACTGATTTTTCCTTTTAGGTGGGGCTAAGCTGTAATACCAGACACAACTTATGAATAAGAGTGTTGCTGTTTCTGAAAAAAAGGCCACATTTTGTCTGATTTTTATCATTTTTCATTCCTATCAATTTAATAATTTTGTTTTGTTTTATATCTGTAGTCTACATTAATGGTACAATAGAAGCAGAAGAAATATATTGGATTGTCCTTTGAATGGAACTCAACGGACCTGTAGTTTTTCAGACCGCAAAAACTATTCTGTCGTGGACATGAGTTCTTAAGCTGTTATAAGATTCAGAAGAGAAGTCTTATTTATGGGAAGCCGCTCAAATTTCCACCCATATCTCTGTCTGCTCCTATATCATTTAGGTAGGGTAGAAAATAAGTGTTTTTTAAGAGCCATATTCATGTATATTTTAACCTGCTTTGTGGTCTTGCAGCGAGCCAAAATTAATCATTCTAGTTTGACTATGAGTGCTGATGGCCAAATCTTTAGCAGATAAGGCTGCCCCCTGCTGGAAGAAAGTATATGAGTAGGGCAAAGTGGAGTACTAACATTTTTTTACGTTTAGGCTGCATGTATATTTGTATTCAGTAGATACGTTATCCCATCCATCATTGCCAAAACTGGAATCAGCATAAATTGAGGAGGTAAAAATTCACAAAAACTTAATTTGGGTTCACTACGCAAAGCCAAATTGTTGGAAAACATCCTCTTACTTACTCATTTACCTTCCAAACTACAGGGTGGGCCATTTATATGGATACACCTAAATAAAATGGGAATGGTTGGTGATATTAACTTCCTGTTTGTGGCACATTAGTATATGGGAGGGGGGAAACTTTTCAAGCTGGGTTTTCACCATGGCGGCCATTATGAAGTCGGCCATTTTGTATCCAACTTTCGTTTTTTCAATGGGAAGAGGGTCATGTGACACATCAAACTTATCGAGAATTTCACAAGAAATACAATGGTGTGCTTGGTTTTAACGTTACTTTATTCTTTCATGAGTTATTTACAAGCTTCTCTTTGTTTACAGCCATTGACATGTCGCAGAGGTTAACACGTGAGGAGCGGATAGAAATTGTGTTGATGTCTGGTGAACGCAGCAGATTTCAATGCAAGACACCCTACGAGACCACCCATCTCCCATGCTACAGTTTGCAAACTGCTTGCCAAGTTTCGTGAAACTGGTTCAGTGTTGGATTTGCCCAAATGTGGACGCATGAAAACTGTCACTAATGAAGAAACATCAGTGGCTGTCCTAGCTCCATTCAGCAAGAGCCCACAGCGTAGCACTCGCCGCATGTCACTGGAGAGTGGCATCAGTCGAACATCCCTTCGGCGGATATTAGCTACTCACAAATGGCACCCTTACAAACTCCAGCTGCTGCAGCATCTCAACGAGGATGACCCAGATCGGTGCACTGAATTTTCAGAATGGGCAAAACAAAAATTGGAACAGGACCCTCAGTTTACACAGAACATTTTGTTCAGTGATGAGGCAAACTTTTATGTGAAAGTTAACAAACAAAACCACCGCTATTGGTCTGATACTAACCCACATTGGATAGATCCCTCCAAGACTGTTGGAACACAAAAATTGATGGTATGGTGTGGTATATGGGGTACAAAGATAGTGGGGCCATTCTTCATCAATGGAAACCTCAAGGCCACGGGATATCTGAAATTGCTGCATGATGATGTGTTTCCCTCTTTATGCACTGAAGTTGGCACGTTCCCTGAGTTTTTCCAGCAAGATGGTGCACCACCACATTATGGGTGTCAGGTCCGAGCATTCCTAGATTAACAGTTTCCTGGAAAGTGGATTGGTCGTCGTGGGCCAGTTGAATGGCCCCCTAGGTCTCCTGATCTGACCCCCTTAGACTTTTATCTTTGGGGTCATCTGAAGGCAATTGTCTATGCTGTGAAGATACGAGATGTGCAGCAACTGAAACTACGGATACTGGAAGCCTATGCTAGCATTTCTTCTGCGGTGTTGCTATCAGTGTGTGAAGAGTGGGAGAAGAGGGTTGCATTGACAATCCAACACAATGGGCAGCACTTTGAACACATTTTATAAGTGGTCAGAAACTTGTAAATAACTCATGAAAGAATAAAGTAACGTTAAAACCAAGCACACCATTGTTTTTCTTGTGAAATTCTCGATAAGTTTGATGTGTCACATGACCCTCTTCCTATTGAAAAAACTAAAGTTGGATACAAAATGGCCGACTTCAAAATGGCCGCCATGGTCAACACCCAGCTTGAAAAGTTTCCCCCCTCCCATATACTAATGTGCCACAAACAGGAAGTTAATATCACCAACCATTCCCATTTTATTTAGGTGTATCCATATAAATGGCCCACCCTGTACTTTCTAAGATATATGTGTCTTTAAAAAGGACAAACATCTCACCTATGGATGAATCTTAGTGATGCCTCTCTGTACTAGGCTCAATATCATATATTTTATTCAACCTCCTCAAACTAGAGGAGTCCTGGGGCCAGATTGGGCAGACAATTACAGATATCTGTGGAATTGAAATCAAGCTCCCCCACACCCCATTTTAGACCTGCCAAACATTACCTACCAACGTGCATGATCACAGCAGCCAAACTTCTCATACCCTTGAACTGGTGTTCTACTGACCTTCCTACCATTCGGCAATGGTAAGAGAAAATTGTTCAACTATACCGTCTTGAAGAGTTATTGTCATATGAAAATTATTCCAGACCCAAGTTCTCGTCCATATGGAATATTTGGACCAAGTACCGTGCAGACCACAGATTCAAAGATACAAGTATGTAGATAATGGTTGAATTGTAACTTGCCATTGTATCCTTATGATTAGGTTTTTCTGGGATACATAATTTATTTTCCGTTCTTCCTTTTTCTACGTCAGAGATGTCATGCGAACCATTAGACTACATGCACATGTTGCGTAATTTGATGCAGAAAATCTGCATCAAAACTGCAAGTAAGAAAAAGACCAAAATTGGACCTATAACGGCGCTGCTAAGATGAAGTTTAAAACATCGAAGTATATAAATAAATAAATAAATATGTTTTATTAATAGATAGGCTACGCGTTACGACATCGAACTGATGTCTTCATCAGGCCAAGCAGAATCACACTGATTATTGCAGCGTAGCATAACGCGTAGCCTATCTATTAATAAAATATATTTTTATTTATTTATTTATTTATTTATATACTTCGATGTTTTAAACTTCATCTTAGCAGCGCCGTTATAGGTCCAATTTTGGTCTTTTTCTTTCTGCCGGTAACAATCCCTGTTCCCGGATCGGACCTTGGCAGCATCTGTTTCCATATTTACCCATGCACGCATCAGAGTTGTGCCTGACCAAGCACAACTCTTATAGGTGAGCTTATACCTCACCTTTTGTTGTTTTTTTCCTTTAAACATTATTTTATCTGCACTATGGTGGTGCCGTGCATTTTTTTTCTTTTTTTTCTTTTTCTGCCCTACAGATTAAAACTGCAAGTAAACACAGGTAATTCTGCAGGAAATCCACCCTTAGTATTGCATTTTTTTTAAAGCATTTTTAGGTATTTTTACATTTTGATGCAAAAACAGGTACGGATTATCTGCTGCGTTTTTTCTTTTAACTTGTCAGATAGAATTCTGAGAAGGAAATGCAAGATAAATATGCACCACGGGTCAATTTACGTATGAAAACATTCTGCAAGGTGTAGATTAGATTTATTGAAATCTCATTTACTTTGCTTGTACTGTACTACGCTGTGTTTTACTGCAGGAAAATCTGACAGGCAAATCTGAGCGTAATACGCATTGTGTGAATGTGGCCTTAACTTTTTATTGTTATTTATGATTATTTTCATGTACTTCTTTATACTGAACCGGTCTCCCTTTCTCAAAATGATATCTATCATACCTGTGTCAGGGATCATTACCATGTATATTGTTTGAAAAATATTATCCTTACATATATGTATATATATATATATATATATATATATATATTCAGTATATTACACAAAGATATTGGATTCATGGAGCACAAAGAGCCTGCATAACACGCCTCTGGAAGACACCGCCCCCTGGAATGCAAAGAGGAGTGTGCAGAAGAATGTACAGGAAAACTTACAGCTGAGGAGCCAATGGGATTTAAGCAAGTCCCACATCTATAGGGAGGGGCATGTGTCTTCTCTGTGTGTTTCTTTGTTCTGAATAAAGTTCAGTTCTCTTTGTCTGATCAAGGGAAGTTATGTACCAAACATTTTTGGCTGGTTTATTTCTTTCCAGGCATGCCTTCAGCTTTCAATTTACAGAGGTGGTTATTCGGTGTGAAATACGGACCTGACACCTGCAAGTCCACAATATTACCCCACGAGTCAATATCTTTGTTTACTTTTTCAAATTTTTACAAGTAACTCATATGTTGGTTTGTAATTGTTTAAAAAAAAGAGAATTTTTTTTTCAATAAAAATGGATTTAATAAAAACATATGGAAAAGTAAAGTAATAACTGCAAATGCTTCTAGTAATTTGGGGTAAAATACTGTTTATTAAGAACATATCCAGGTACAGATGTAGCCATCTTTAACTTGACTGATAATTTGCTGCAGCGTGATATCACACAACAAAAGCCATTGAAAAGTCATTGAAAAAGGTCAAGATAAGAGATCTAGCCATTGTTTATTTAATGCGTTAAAAGTCAAGGTAAAAATGGCTACATCTGTACATACAGGGAAAGTGGGAGAAACTTTCCGGCCCCTCTATTAGTGCATACATTTTGCAGGCAAGGAGGGTGTTGCAAATCAATCTCTTACTGAGGATTGACTTCTCATAGAGAGGTAGAACTCTTACAACGTTGTACATGCAATTAACACAGTCTGTCGCCGATTTACTGTTTTACAGTGGTTGGCCGGGATGACTTCCCCTTCCCCTTTCACAATGCTTACATACACAGCAGGCCCTATTCAGCAGCTTCTGTCCTGCTTGGAAACTCGGCTCCCTGTAGGCCCTCTCAGCGGTTTACTGCACGCCTTAGACGCCATTTAGCAAATACAGCTGGCCGTCAACTGCGACAGATTCACTCGTTATACCAGGAAGTAACTTCTGGGTCACACCCCACAGCAAAGTATGGAAGTCTTGTTTTTGTTCAGTATAGCACCCAAGCCCTGGTTCCAAATGTAATACTTATTTATCTCTGCATGAGGTCCTACCCACCATACATACACATCCTTATGAATGCGTGTCACAGAAGTTTACTGCTATCGCATACCTCCCAACTTTTGAATTCGGAAAAGAGGGACATTTTAAGCCACGCCCCTAACCACGCCCAATATCCCGCATTTACACATCAAATCACAGCCAGATCCTTCTTCAAATAACAAGCGCACATTCTCACTGCGGATCTCTAGACTGTCTGGATATCATAGATATTATGGATCCGGTTATATCATCTTTATGTTACTTTTCCTAACTTGGATATAACATTTGCTCATCACGGCAGCTGCAGACAAACCAAAAGGCTGAGAACAATGAAAGTCAAGAGGGAGACCCTGTGGTGGATGACTTTTCAATTGACAGGTAGCAGAGTTACATGATGGGGATATTTTTTCCCAGTTGTGTAACTCTGCTACTGGTCAATGGAAAAATCATCCACCAGAGCCCCCTTGTAGATCGCTCTACACACAGCCCCCCTGTAGATAGCTCCACACACAGCTCCCCTGTAGATAGCTCCACACACAGCCCCCCTGTAGATAGCTCCACAAACAGCCCCCCTGTAGACAGCTACACACACAGCCCCCTGTAGATAGTGCCACACACAGCCCCCTGTAGATAGCTACGCACACAGCCCCCCCTGTAGATAGCGCCACACACAGCCCCCCCTGTAGATAGCGCCACACACAGCCCCCCCTGTAGATAGCTTCACACACAGTCCCCTGTAGATCGCTCCACACACAGCCCCCCAGTAGATAGCTCCACACACCGCCCCCCCGTAGATAGCGCCACACACAGCCGCCCCTGTAGATAGCTCAACACACAGCCCCCCCTGTAGATAGCTACACACACAGCCTCCTGTAGATAGCTACACACATAGCTCCACACACAGCCCCCTGTAGATAGCACCACACACAGCCCCCTGTAGATAGCTCCACACACAGCCCCCCTGTAGATAGCTTCACACACAGCCCCCTGTAGATAGCTCCACACACAGCCCCCCTGTAGATAGCACCACACACAGCCCCCCTGTAGATAGCATCACACACAGTCCCCTGTAGATCGCTCCACACACAGCCCCCCAGTAGATAGCTCCACACACAGCCCGCCTGTAGATAACTCCAGACACAGGCTCCTGTAAATAGCTCCACACATAGCCCCCCCTGTAGATTGCTCCACACACAGCCCCCTGTAGATTTCTCCACATACAGCCCCCTGTAGATATCACCACACACACAGCACCTGTACATAGTGCCAAACACAGTCCCCTGTAGATAGCGCCACACACAGCCCCCTGTAGATAGCTCCACACACAGCCCTCTGTAGATAGCTCCACACACAGCCCCCTGTAGATAGCTCCACACACAGCCCCCCCTGTAGATAGCTCCACACACACAGCCCCCCTGTAGATAGCTCCACACACAGCCCCTTTGTAGATAGCGCCACACACAGCCCCCCTTTTGTACATAGCGCCACACAACCCCCTACCCCTAGTACATAGTGCCACACAACCCCCCTCCCCTTGTACATAGTGCCACACAACCCCCCTCCCCTTGTACATAGTGCCACACAACCCCCCTCCCCCTTGTACATAGTGCCACACAACCCCCCTCCCTCCTTGTACATAGTGCCACACAACCCCCCTCCCCTTGTAAATAGTGCCACACAATCCCCCTCGTCCCTTGTACATAGTGCCACACAACCCCCCTCCCCCTTGTACATAGTGCCACATAACCCCCTCCCCCTTATACATAGTGCCACACAACCCCCTTATACTTTGTGCCACAATGCCGCCAGAGCAGTAGAGGTAGCCGGCACTACTGCTGCCACTCTCCGCTCTGCTCGGATGTCACTCTCTATCAGAAGAAGGCAGGAGTCTTGCAGCGGCGTTCTCACTGGTGTCGATGCCGGCCCGGGAGTGGACCAGTCCAGTCACCTGACCGGTGAGGTCAGATGACAGGTCAGGTGACTGGACTGGTGCACACCCGGGCAAGGAATCGACACCAGTGAGAACACTGCCGCAAGACTCCTGCCTTCTTCTGATCGCTGCTGCAGATATCTAGCATGCAGGGCGCCTCTCAGCAGCGATCAGCTGCTTTGATACAGCTGCAGCGCCCAGCGGGACATTTTGCAGACCGCCCGGGACGGCGGGACAGCGGTGACAAACCGGAACTGTCCCGCCGGATCCGGGACGGTTGGGAGGTATGGCTATCGTATTAGGCGTGCCTGAGGTTTTTTCTTAACCTTAATGCCCATTATACAAGGATATCACATTCCTAACCAAAAATACTGTACAGTGCAAAAGGTAGTCATCACTACACATCACTCCAAAACACACACAGATATACAAATACAATTAAGACAAAGGTTTAATCTCTCTTACAGACATAACCAGCAGCAATTTTCAATGTGCAGGAAAAAAATCTTCATGAAGCAATGGCACAATCCCCGCCAAGGTCACATACAACGACATATAGCGTAAGCCATATGGTCACAATAGAAAAAGTTGGGGCAAGAGTTGCAGTGACCATAGAAAGAGTGTGGAGAAGAGGATAGAGAGGAAAAAAAGGGAATCCCTGTCAGCTCTCCAGGAAAGAATAGCTCCAAAGCTACTGACGGCATCAGTTCCATAGAGAGAATCAAAATACCTCCAAAGGGACCACATATTATATTGGTATATAAGCTCAGAGAACGCCTCGGTGAAGGGCCGTAGTTAAGTTCAAGCAATCTATGAATTATGCTGATATGGTATGCAATTTAGCCTGACACCATTTTTTCCCCCTTAAGTTCATACTCAAACCATGAGAAAAACATTGTGTGTCTGATATTTCACAGTTGAAGTATGGGCCCAGAGCAAACTTTGGGCGCTGTGTTACAGATCTCTACAATATGGGTCAATAATATTGCCATATGCATTTTCTTTAATGGTGTCATTGATTTCAATAGGATTTTTAATATGGTAAAGATTATTTTACACCTACTGATCCAATAGTAGATCACCATACAATCCTGCATGTACTTTTTTGCATTGTTATTTGCTCTGCAACTGATTAAAAAACTGACCACAATTTTCCATAATTTTTTTCAATCCATTAACCTGGCCAAAACTCATCTTAGGGGCAGTTACGTTCTCCGATTGATGCTAGTAGCGTTTGATAACTTTCTTCCTTAAATAATCGCAGTAATCAATCCAAATCTTTATGTGTTCCCTTTATCTAATAATATATTTAGCTTTTTCAATTTTCAATAATAATATAATAAAATGGAAAATAAATAATTTGTATTTTGTGCACTCCGCTGGCCTGTGTGTTATAAGTAGGATGTCACTTACCTGAATAGAATTGTGTGCTGTTCCATAAAATCTTTTTCATGATCATGTGTAAGACAAAGCTTTAGTAAAACACATTTGGCTACAGTATGACCAAACTGCACACGCAGCACCACCTTCTGGAAGCAGGCTGAAGTTGTTTTTAGTTTTTGCCTTGTATCAAGCAACTGTATTACGTTTAAACCCAAAACTTATGATTTTTCATTTTTTTTGTGTGATTGGATATATATATTTTTTTTTTATTCGTACTTGCCAATTTGAACGCACTGTTCCCCATATTTGCTGTTCCTTAATCTTAAAAAAACATCCCTTCAAAACAAATTCATATATAAAAGGGTTTCCCCTCTAAGCACATTTATCACCTATCCACAGGATAGCAGATCAATTTATAATTGCTGGGGACCTTACAACTGGGACCCCCACCGATTACTAGAACGGGGCTCCAGACCTCTGTTCCTCCTCATGGTGCTTGTCTGTTTCTGTTGGCCCCATAGACATTGAATAAAGCTGCAGCGATCGTGCAGTCGGGACCCCTCATTCTAGTGATATGTAGGGGTCCCAGTGGTGGGGTTCTCAGAGATCATACATTTATCACTTCTACCGTGGATAGGTGATAAATGTGCTTAGTGGGAATACCCTTTAATATAATAAGGTAATGAGTAAGAAATCTAGCTGCAATGAACTGCAAATTAGCTACAATATTGCGGCTGGGACAACGCAAGTCAATAATGCTGGATGTATAGACTTAGCTTATGTTTTCTAATTAAATGAAGTGATATCCACTTATCAACATGAGATGAACATTTGTAATAAAAAATTACTTGAATCAGCACAAATAAAAGAATGAAACCGAAAATCATGTTTAAAGGAGTTGTCCACCTTCTGATAACTGATGACTTATCCACCGGATAGGTCAGGGGTGTAGCTAGGAGGGGGCAGGCGGGGCATGTGCCCTGGGAGCAACTTAGAGGGGGGCGCCAGCGCCACCTCCTCCACTATAATTGTACCTGTGTCTATAGGACACAGGTACAATTAGAAGAAATGAATGACCGGGCACGTTCCGTGCCCGGCTATTCAGCGCCTTTGCACCAGTGAATCTACTGGTACCTTTTGTACCAGTGAGGCTTCCGTCGATGAAAGGCGCTAATTGACAGGGAAAGTCATCCTGCCCAGCCAATCAGCGCCTTTCATAGACGCTTCGTTCAACCCCCAGGAGACCTGCGCAGAAGAGAGCAGGTCTCCATTGCTGCCGGACGGCGTGGGAGCGGGATTAAGGTGAGTTTGAATAGTTTTTTTTTTTAATTGTAATAAAAAAGTGTGTGGCTGTATCTACAGGGGGGACTTTATCTACAAGGGGGACTTTATCTACGGGGGGAAGCCCCCCTGTAGATACAGCCCACCCCTGTATATAGTATCCCACAAATAGCTCCCCCTATAGTGCTCCACAGAAAGCCCAGCATCAGTCTTGTGAAGAGGCGCCCCAGCGTTTGTTACTTTGAAGAAGGGAGCGGGCCCTGCAATATAATGGGGCCTGTTCCTTTCTCCAAATTGGATTGGATTGTTGGTGCCAAGGTTTTTGGGCATTATCCGGTGAACATAAAGAGACTGGACTCTCATCAAAAGAGGGCCCATTGTTACTGAGATACAGGTGGATTTACTGAAGTTTTCGGCCGAATTTACAAAGTTTAAGGTCGCTGAGTTGTACTGAAAGACGAGTTGCCAAGCGGGGAGGGTGCTGCTGAAACGGGTCTGCTGTGAATGCAGGTATGGAAACAAGAATGTCATCACTGCCAACCAGTATAAATACTTTTCATTGACATAGACGGTGTTAACTGCATTTGGAACTTGCAAACCTTAAGTAAAAATTTGATTTGCTAAGACTCCCTTACTTTGTGGTATTGATTTTCTTTTTTTTCCAGCATAACAGAAATGAACATATAAAATATAGGTATCCATCGTTACAAAGCTGGAATCACTACCTGTCTCATACGACTGGTATCAATGGTGGAGTGGCCATATGTATGCAGTACATTTCCCAAGTCCTATTTAACTCCCGTCCTAACTTACACCTTCATGGTTGTTTTAAGCTGTGTATATTTTATGTCAGTGGATCTTGGTCGGCTCAGAATTATGATTATCTCTCCATTCTCTCTAGCTAATTCTCTATAGATATATACTCACGCCTGTTTTTGTTTATTGACCGTGAGGGATCAAGTGTGCATTAACTTACTCAGGAGAATATTTGCACTGTATGTATACATTATACATTTTACCCCTTTGCTTCCACTACCCTTTCCTCACTTACCATTCCCTTTTTCTCCCCCTTAAAAGGGTTTGAACTCGCCTAAGAAACGTAGTCAAATTTTCTCTTTATTAAAAAAATTAATAAATAAAAATCTTCAATTTTATTTCTTCAGGTAGCACATTTTAACATTAAAAAAAGGGAAAATGCCCAAATTGCCTACTTATTATTTTTCCATGTGGTTTCACAGTTCTTGTCCAGAATCTGCTTCCCAAGGCATTTTAGTAGCCAGGAATAAGGAAGTTCCTTTCGTTCTACGGAGTCAACACAGCACTTAAGACGGTAGGACTATATTCCTCAAAGGTAAGATAGGTAACATAGTATACACATTAGCTAATGCTTCCCAGGCTGCTTGGCTTATGAAGACTTTGGACAATCTGATGGAATTCGCAACTCCTCTTTTAGATTCCCCACAATACATTCTGGTAAATCTTTAATGGCTCTGGGAAGAGTCAAAAGAAAATTGCAAGAACTTGAAGTAATAATTTAAAAAAGACAAAGTGTGACATACAAACATTACAAGATAAAAAAAGATGCTGTCAACAATGTGCATACAACGCTGCTATGTGTCTGATGTACACTGCCTGTTATTGAACATAGCAATAGCTGATCTAGATTGCACCCATATGAATATCAGCAGTGATGTTACAATAGGAATTCATACACAGACAAACATAACAGTTTTACTTACGTGACACAGTGAACACAAAGAAAGTGGAGTGACTAGCGTGTATGACCGTCCCGATGCGCGTTTCGCCATAGTTCTTCTCAGGAGTACTCCTTTCTGCATGTGTTTGATCAAGCTACTGACTATACCCTGTAACTTTGACTATTTGGACTTCTTGGAACTGGACCTCGGCTTGTCTCTGGATTAACCTTTGCATTCTGATTTGAACTTTTTGTTCCCGGCTGGTTTTGACCTCTGCAATTCCTGATATCCCCTAGCTTTGTTATTTGGACTTCCTGTTACCCTCTGGCTGTCTTGTTATCTGATCTGGTTTTGCCTGCATTGCACCTCTTATCCAACACGAACTCTGTTAAAGCAACCTGGGTTCTATGCCGCAAAAATCCATCCTGCCTTGCGGTGGGCTCTGGCGAAAACCATAGAGTAGCCTTAGACACTGTTCATGAGAGTTGTGACGGATATGGGGTTGCGGATTTACTTGCACGCTCATATATGACAGTCTCCAGCAGCTTTTGGGGAATTGCTCACATAGCAAGTCCTTAAAGGCATGGTGTCGCCCCAAAAACATGTGTTTTTTTTTAAATTTAAACATTTAGTGTGTGGGTGATTAAACATTGTTCAAATTTTTTTTATTTTTTTCGCGAGTCAGGAAATATTATAAATTTTTTCAAATTTATAATACTACCCATTTTTGGTCACTAGATGGAGCTGTTTGGAGCTAGTTCCCAAAATTGCAGCATTGCAACATTGGGTTAAAAGCTATCGCTCTAGTGAGCTCTCAGCAATCCCCCCTCCTTTATCCTGGCTAGTGCCGGGATAAACGAGGGGTTTGAAAGGTTTAACCTCCTACACTGTGTGTCGCCATTTTTTGAGGTAACCCACAGTGTAGTAGGTTTACATGCAGTAGTAAACACACACAAACACTAACATACATTGAAATCGCTTACCTGCTCCTGCCGCCGCGGCCCGTCCGCTCCCTTTGCTGCCGCTGTTCCATGTGCACTTGTCCGGAAGCCGCGACCGGAAGTAGTAATATTACTGTCCAGCCGCGACTTCCGGTCCACAGGAAAATGGCGCCGGACGGCGCCAATTTCGAATAGGACTGTGTGGGAGCGGCGCATGCGCAGTTCCCACACAGACGCCGTACACGGCAGTCAATGGGACGGGAGCCGTTCGCAGTCCCTATGGGACTGTGGCTGCCGTATTCCATGTCTGTGTGTGTCGTTAATCGACACACACAGAAATGGAACAAAAAATGGCAGCCCCCATAGGGAAGAAAAAGTGTGAAAATAAGAAACAGTAAAACACAAACACACAAATGAAAATAAACGTTTATATTAAGGCACTAACATCTTTAACATATAAACAAATTATTTGTGATGACACTGTTCCTTTAAACTTCCACTCTCGAAATTGCTCAACCAGTGATTCCATAACAACAGGTGTGCCCACTCTCTCTATCTCTTTTTGACTTCACGTTGAAGAAGCAATGAGAAGCGGTGACATTAATAGGACACTGTATATTGGTTCTCATACTTATTTTGCTGTAGAATTTGCAGACGATTTGCTATTGATGATAACTAATCCTCAGCATGCTCTCCCCTGCATACGAGACATCTTCTTGTAGTTTGGTGTGCTGTCCAACTTCAAGAGAAATTATAGTGAATCCAAAATACTAAACATATCTCTTTCCTACTAGCTAGAGACATACAAGAACATTCTCTCTTCTTATGGCCACAATATTTCATACGTTATCAAGGCATACAACTTCCCAAGGAATTAACTTACCCTGAATACAATTGAGTCAAACACTGTAAAGTAAAGCACCACACACACACACACACACACACACACACACACACACTAGTGTTTCCTGCAAATAGTACCACTCACAATGCTCCCTGTAGATATTGCCCCATATAGAGGTTTCTGTAGATAGTGCCCCTTATAGACCTCCTAGTAGATAATGCCCCACAGAACCCCCTGTAGAAAGTGCTCTATAGAGCCCTGTGTAGATAGTGATCCTCATGTAGACCCATGTAAATAGTGCCCACTGAAGATAGTGCCCCCATAGAGTTCCATGCAGATAGTTCCCCCTGTAAAGTCCCCTATAGATTTTGCCCCCATAGGGTCCCCGTTGATAGTGCCCCATAGAGTACCCTGTATGTAGTGCCTCCCATAGACTGCCTTGTAGATAGTGCCCCCATTGAGTCCCCTGTAGGTAGTGCCCACACAGCCACCTGTAGATGGTGCCCCATTTCGAGCCCTCTGTAGATAGTGCCGCCATAGAGTCCCCTTTAGATAGTGTCCCTTATAGATAGTGACACTTATAAATTGCCCCTATAGAGTCCCCTGTAGATACTGCCCCCATAGAGTCCACTGTAGATAGTGCCCCACAACACTGGCCACTGGAAAAAAAAATATTATATGCTAACCTGTCTTTGTCCCCAGCGACACAGGGACCAGGCCTTATTCAGCGGAAAAACGCCGGCGGTGCAATGACCTCATCGTGTCGCCTGCATCATACGTAAAGCACCGAATGGCCAGGCAGGGAACTAATAGTAGCCGTGCCTTGCCAGCGCTAGCCTAATCAATTGTATCCGTGTCCTAAGGATGTGGATACAATTCAGTGCCGCTTCTCCCCTGTTCTCCAAACTGGCTGTAACGTTAACAATTGGTTTCGATAGATCCAGGACTAACCGGTGGGATTCCATTGGCCCCCTAGGTGCCTCTGGCCCTGGGCGGCCTCCCAAACCGCCTATATTGGGATCCTCCACTGATTGTCCTTACTGTTTTACAAAACAATAGCCGATTTCATGGATTATAATGTAGCCCCAGATTATGACACATTCCAGTCTTTGGTGGGCCTCAAGTAGTTAGCTTCCTCCAAATTCATCATATTTAGAAAACTACTCAAACTTACCTAATTTTCGAACAGGCCTTTAGAGACCTTACTAGGTCTAACCCCCAAACAATTTAATCTGAGCTGTGCTTGGCTGCAGGAAAAGGATGTCAGTTTAGGCCGAAGAATCTTGGCTTTAGAACAAGACTGGAATCGCAGCCCTAGTCGCGATTTAGCGTGAGCTATAGCAGGTTGAAGTGGGAGCTGTATATACTGTACTTGCAGCTCTTACGTCAGCCTCTGTGAAAAGCAGAGGGGGTGCCGGAGGGGACGCGCTGATAGCCCGAAGACAGAGGAAAGGAGTCTGCTATCCCTCTTCTGTCCCTGTCTATGGTTTTGGATAACCCCAAGAGGAGCAGTAACATGGACAATTATTCCCTCCCTCACCAATCCCTGTCACCCCTGTCGTGGAAGTCAATGGCTCAAAATATATTAGACTGAAATTTAGACAAGTGTTCCAACAGACACTCATGCCAGGAACTTTATCCAGCATCCTAATCGGGAGATTTCATTCCGATATATATCGAGAGAGGAGAAATAACACACAGGCGCTGCTGATATGCTCAAAATACTCCTCTCGAGGTTTATTGCCAAACTCAATTACAATAATATTCAAAAGGGGTGTAGGCTTGAGGTTAAGCAATCAGAGACGATATGACAATATTTCTAATTCAGCCAATAGCATACCATGAGAATATTTCAAGTACATAATTATAATTCTTCATTAAAATGTTGACATCAGGTAACACCTGGAGACAAACATACAATGGGGGTGTTGTTAACTGTTCTTTACCATGAGGGAGATTGTTGTGCTAATGAGAAATAGTTGCACTTTATGTCTGGGCGTTCAGCCAACCCGCTAGCATAGATGTATGCAGAACATATAACACATTTCCTTGATGTGCAGACATCTCTGGAGAGAAGGGTGTCGACTGGATGGAAGGAGTTCGTGGTCGGGGACCACGGCCGTTTCACATACAATGGGGTGTTGTTAACTGTTCTTTCCCATGAGGGAGTTTGTTGCGCTAATGAGAAATAGTTGCACTTAATGTCTGGGCGTTCAGCCAACCCGCTAGCATAGATGTATGAAGGCCATATTATGAACACATAAAGATAACACATTTATTTGAGACCCGAGCAACTATGTAGAGGAAAGGTCAATAAAATAATGCAGAATACATATCTTAGTAATTCAGCATCCCGCTTGATAATTCATAATGTAATTTAATACAGAGAATATAAGCAAATTAACCATCCTTCACAAACCCCCCTTTTTCTCATATTAAATTACAGAAATTATATATTATGAATATAAACCTCAAACAATATATCTATAGGGCTACAACTAATATTATAATGCCATCACCAATCCTAGGTTTGGGTATAGGGTCCCACCAGTGCATTGACAAGTCCTGTACATCATCATCCTCTTCTGTCTTCTGCTCTTCACTGACTGTCACCCTTAGGATAACCCACACAATTGTGGAGTCAGACTGTACGGTGGTGTCCAGTGGGGTATTTATTATTACCCTCCTCCTGGTCACTTACTTATTAAAACACTTGGATGCTGCTAACGGGTTCACTCATGTTTTTGGTCTTTACTTTACTTTGACCTTTGCTGATGTCATCAGGACTTGGCTAGGTCCTTCTCATCTGTCAGACACCGTCTCTTTTAGTATACATCACCGGGCTGTACTGTGAGCCTGGAGTGAGATCCCACGTAGACGGAGTAGTGGAGTTTTATTGTAACTACGACAAACCCTCCGCGTCTGTTCTTTCCCTGGGGCAAGTTACTTGTCTGCACGGCTGCTTAGAATTGTGACACTGCCGTCAGTTCATGACAAACGCGTTGTATTGGCTCAGGCTGCGCCTGCCACATCTCAGTGATGGAGTTCATCATGTTAAAGTCTTCTAGTTCATATTTACTGCCACTTGCTGGGGACCCAACCCTTGTCAATTGTTAAAATAAATGCTAATCTGGTGATAACATTTACATAATATAAAAATTGTGGGAATATTCCGCTGCTGTACCTTTTATCTGACGCATGCCTCCAATAGTCCAATGCTAAGGCACGCTGATCTAGAACTTTACATAAAACTTAACCTCAGTATTTAAAATTCCCACAACACTACTTGAATACCATTAAACAAACTAACTTTTGAATAACATCTGGAGTACTGCTGATATCTTATCATTGTACAAACACCTGTTCAATAATTGGGATAAAAACGATTCCGTCACTACACACAACTTCTGCAGTGGGGAAAATACTGGCCAGGCTTCAGGCCACCCTGAGAACAGGTCTACTCATACGAGCACATATTCATACACACCTACCTCGGGTAGTTGTATGTTCTGCAGTCGCTGGAATGGGTAATCTGGGCAGGGTGCACTTTTCACAGGTACCTTTTATGTTTTACCTATGTCATGCCATCCGCATCATGCAGGCTGCTACAAATCTAACGGTGGCATTATTGAATCCGGGGACAAGTCAATTATTTGATACCTGGCTGAACATACTCTTGTTGTCAGGTCTGTCATCTCTTGCTCTCTCAATTGGCTTACCCGATGATCCAACAAAGGTCCTACTACAAATGGGCCCATAATTGTGGGCGATGGCAAAAGCATACCTTGTGCCAGGTTACAAGCCTCAGTGAGCACCTCCAGCTCCGCTTCTTGAGATGAACAAGAAGGTAAGAGTGTTTTTTGGATAATTTACCTCATGCCTCATATCCTGTCTTGTACATACTGTAAATTATGAAGTGTCTCTTCATTACAAATTTACATTGGAAACCCATATCGCATATAGATAGACTATTTCAAAAGGGTAGAGTTTTATTTTTCCACATTCATCTGATAATCCAGAACACTTATAAATTCCACCCCCACCAGGTCCTGTAAATCACTGATTAATACAAAAACAAACAAATTATTTTACTAAAATCTGGCATAAAATTAACAATGTTCAGACAATTTTCCCCTCCTCCAATCTAAATCTGTAAAGACTCATCTGTGAGTGATGTCATCTCAGCCCCCTGTGGAGATTTGTTGGAGGGGGGATGATCTATTACACAATACCTCATATTGGGTGGAGACTACAGCACAGCATATCCGTGTCATATTTACCTTTCTGGAAGGATCTGGAACCATCTATACAGAAAAACCTCAAAATTTAGGTTACTGTCATACACATTTAATCTGGATTACTCATTGGGCTCTCATATTCATCTTGTAGACCTCCTAGAACCAAATTCATTAATTCAAAACAAAATACAAGAAAAAGCTAAATTGTACCTGATACCTACATATATCAACATGATAAGATCGGGCACTCTATCTGGGGGGCACTAGTTTGGTCCCCTTTAATACACAATAGCCTGGAACAAGAATGACTTTCTCTTGACAAAAATAAGTTTTATCTTTTAACCCCTACCCGCACCAGGACGTAACTGTCCGTCGTTGCGGGAAGTTACTTCCCGCACGAGGACGTACAGTTACTGAGTTAATCCTGGTGCACACTGTCGGCGACAGTGTGCACCGGGAACCAGGAGGTCAGCTGTCGCCGACAGCTGACACTCCCCTCTTGCCGGTCAGCGGTCCTTTGCCGCTGATTTCGGCGCATTAACCCCTTAAATTCGGCGATCGGGTGCAATCGCCGAATTTTAGGGGTTTCTAACATATCGGCAGACCCCCGTCCGAAATCGCGGGGTCTGCCGATAGTTAGTATGGCAAACGGAAGCCAAACAATGGCTTCCGGGTCTGCCATGGACAGAAGCCCATCAGGACCAACCTTCGGCTGGTCCTGATAGGCTTCCTGTCAGAGTGACAGAAAGTCACTGTGCCGTTCCCGATGCACACTGTCGGCGACAGTGTGCATCGGGAACGTGGAGATCAGCTGTCCCCGACAGCTGACACTCTCCAGTGTTGCCGATCAGCGGCTCATCGCCGCTGATTTCGGCAATTAACCCGTTACATGCGGGGCTCGATTGCGATCTCCGCATGTAGCGGGTTTGTAGCGCATCAGCAGCCCCCATGCAATCGTGGGGGCTTCTGATGCTTGTGATGGCACCCGGGGGCCAGACAACGGCCCCCAGGTCTGCCATGTATGTCAGCCTATGAGGATCAGCCTCTGCTGATCCTCGTAGACCAACTGTCAGAGTGACTGTGACGTCACACTGACAGTTGGAATACATTACACTACCTAGGTAGTGTAATGTATTCTAGCAGCGATCAAAGCTGCAGGTCAAAAAAAGAAAGTGTAAAAAGTAAAAGAAAAGTTAATAAACAAAAATATAAAGTGTAAAAAGTAAAAAAAAGTTAATAAAAATGTTTTATAAAAGTGTAAAAATAAAAAGGTTTTGTTTTCCTATAATAAGTCATTTATTATAGGGAAAAAATGAAAACGTTAAAAAAAGTACACATATTTGGTATCGCCGCGTTCGTAACGACCCAATCTATGAAACTATAATGTTAATTTTTCCGCACGGTGAACGCCGCAAACAAAATAAACGGAAAACTGTCAGCATCACTATTTTTTGGTCACCACCCCTCCCAAGATATAGAATAAAAAGTGATCAAAAAGTCGCATTTACCCCAAAATGGTACCAATAAAAACTACAACCCGTCCCGCAAAAAACAAGACCTCCCACAGCTTTTTTGATGAAAAAATAAAAAAGTTACGGCTCAGAATAGCGTGTCACAGAAAATAAATTATTTTATAGAAACTTAATTTTATTGTGCAAACGCTGCAAAACTTAAAAAAAACTATACACATATGGTATCGGCGTAATCGTACCGACCGGCAGAATAAATTAAAACGTAATTTATTGCGCACGGTGAAAGCTGTAATAAATAAAGAATTTAAAGCACCAAAATCGCTGTTTTTTGTTCACCTTAGCTCTAAAAAAGATCCTGAGGGGCCAAAATGCTCACTATACCACTAGAAAAATTCCTTGAGGGGTGTAGATTCCAAAATGGGGTCACTTTTGGCGGGTTTCCACTGTTTTGGTCCCTCCGGGGCGTTGCAAACCCGACACGGCACTGAAAACCAATCCAGCAAAATCTGCGCTCCAAAATCCAAAAGGCGCTCCCTCCCTTCTGAGCCCTGCTGTGGGTCCAAACATCAGTTTACGACCACATATGGGGTATTGCCGTAATCGGGAGAAATTGCTTTACAAATTTTGGGGTGCTTTTTCTCCTTTATTCCTTGTAAAAATGAAAAAATTCTATGTTTCCACAGAAAAATAGGTGATTTTCATCTTCACAGACTAATTCCACTAAATTCTGCAAAAAAACTGTGGGGTCAAAATTCTAACTATACCCCTAGAAAAATGCCTTGAGGGGTGTAGTTTCCAAAATGGGGTCACTTTGGGGGGGTTTCGGCTGTTTAGGTACCACAAGACCTCCTCAAACCTGACATGGTGCCTAAAATATATTCCTAAAAAAAGGAGGCCCCGAAATCCACTAGCTGCTCCTTTGCTTCTGAGGCCTGTGTTTCAGTCCATTAGGACACTAGGGCCACATGTTGGATATTTCTAAAATCTGCAGAATCTGGGCAATAAATATTGAGTTGCGTTTCCCTGGTAAAACCTTCTGTGTTACAGATTTTTTTTTACTACAAATGAATTTCGGCAAAAAAAATGAAATTTGTAAATTTCAGCTCTACTTTGCCTTAATTCCTGTGAAACGCCTAAAGGGTTAAAATATTTTCTGAATGTGGTTTTGAATACCTTGAGGGGTACAGTTTTCAAAATGGGGTGATTTATGGGGACTTTCTAATATATAAGGCCCTCAAAGCCACTTCAGAACTGAACTGGTCCCTGAAAAAATAGCCTTTTGAAATTTTATTGAAAATATGAGAAATTGCTGCTAAAGTTCTAAGCCTCGTAACGTCCTAGAAAAATAAAAGTACGTGAAAAAAAATGATGCAAACATAAAGTAGACATATGGGGGATGTTAACTAGTAACTATTTTGTGTGGTATTATTATCTGTTTCACAAGCAAATACATTTAAATTTAGAAAAATGCTAATTTTTGCAAATGTTTGCTAAAATTTGAAGTTTTTCACAAATAAATATTGAATTTATCGACCAAATTTTTTCACTAACATAAAGTACAATATGTCACGAGAAAACAATCTCAGAATCGCTTGGATAGGTAAAAGCATTCCGGAGTTATTACCACATAAAGTGACACATGTCAGATTTGAAAAAATAGGCTGTGTCCACAAGGCCAAAACAGGCTGTGTCCTAAAGGGGTTAAATAACTTACAACCATTTACCTTTAAAACATCACACATGTTCAAAAATAACATTTAGCCCTTATTCACACGACAGGGTCCCGACCGAGTCCGAGTGTCGGCCGATAAAATCGGCCATTTTTCCCGGCGGGTTTGCATCTGTTTTGCATCCGTTCCGGGCCCGGCATATCTGGACAGTGACATCAGGGGCAACTCCTGAAGGGGAATCCCCATGTGGCCGGTGATTCCACTTCAGGAAAAGCCACTGTCGTCTGTGTCCATTTATGGACACTGAACGTTACTGGCTTCGCCTGGTGTGGAATCCCCGGTCACAGAGTGTTCAGGGATTCCGCTTCAGGAGTTTCCCCTGATGTCACTGTCCATATATGTCCATGGGAGGTGTCGCCGGGCCAGGGCGCTTTTACAACAAGCAGGGGAAGGGAGCCAGCGCTGTGCTCCCTTCCACCTGCTGTACACCCGGGCCCTGCCACACAGTACCCCTGTATACAGCACCCCCACATTGTAGAAACTTACCTCCAGCGTACAACCATTCGTTCGAATGGCATAAACTCCTCCTCACATGCACTCTGCGCTGTGAGGAGAGAGCAAGCGACGGTAGACACGGCCGTCACTCAGGACACATTCCGGTGATGGTCGTGTATTACCCGGCCGCATAGACTTCTATGGGAACCAGGTGGCCGGGTGAATGGCCGAAAATAGGGCATGTCCCATTTTTTGACGGCCGGTTTTCCCGGCCCGTCAAAAAATCGGTTGTGTGAATAGCCCCATTAGGGGTCTATTGTTCCTACTGCAGCCGGGTTTTATGAACGGCCGTCACCCGGCCGGGAAACCCTGTCGTGTAAATAAGGGCTTAGGCAGTACTATAGCACTTGCCTGCATGTGAAAAAACAAAAATAACAATTGTAAATATTTATCCAATAAAACAGAAAATTATATTGGATAATATTAATTACTGTAAACCAATAAACTATATGTGAAAGTAGGGAACTGTAGGGGTACATACATTTTAAAGACCCCGTGTCTCAAAATATCTGTATTTTAATTCATTTGAATTAATTTCAAAACATTACAACATTAAATCTTATCACATGATAACACATAAATATGCAACGTAATGTTTATCTTTTTGCAGACAAATTCAGCCGGCTGTAATATTTTTCTCACTTGGTATTTACGGACAACAGCACCTGCGTAAAGATAAGAAACATTCCTTTACACAGAGGAGAGGAACTGATTTGAACCCCATACACAAGACAGTAAAACAATTTTTTTAGATAGTACTGCTGTTAAAAATAAGAGCACACAATATAGATCTGCTATATTGTGGCCACTAGTTTCAAACTTCACACATATTACATTACACACATGTCTCACACATCACACAGATGTCACATCCCACCTGTTCATATTACACTCCCCCGTTCTGACCCACATTAGTCACTGCAATGTACCTGGCTGCTCCATTTTCTTCACTCTTCCTATCAGAATTTACATCGGTATTCAAATTTTTCTTTCTCACATCAACTTTCTTGTAATCACCTGTAATCACTTACTTTGTCATTTTAACTTCTGCTCAGTTAACAGAGTTTAACACCTGGCCATCCACCATCCCTTTTTCAACTTTCCACAAACCATTCTATTTATCACATGCAAACAACCATCTTACGGCTGCCAGCCTCTTCAACAATTTTTTTACAGTGTGTTATTTTGTCTTCACATTCTTCCAGCATCACAAGATCCAACTTCCATCACTTTTCAACATTCTTTACAATTAAAGCCCCAGCTCCTTTTGCTCATTCTACTATAATGATGGCCAGGACCCATGCCCCAAGGCTGGCCCGCATTTTTGTCTCACTTTCTCCTGATCCCATGGTCGGAGAGCAGTAGGGTGATCTCCGGTAAATCCCCCACCTCCAGGCAAACTGGCCACGTTTGCCGACAGATATTTCAGACCAGTCTATGTCCTAGACCAGGGGTCTTAAACTCGGCCAGGTAAGTGGGCCGCATATAGAAAAAATGGGACGTTGACAGGCCGCATTACTTTCAACTTTGCTACAATACAAAATTATTGTTAATCAATTAGTTATTTGAACTACTATAACACTATATTAATATAATAATAATACTACATTACTATAATAATACCGCTAGGTTTAAAATTTGAGATATTTCTCCACGTGCTTATTTCAACAATCCAGCTTTCCAGTTTAAGTGTCGCTAAATGCAGTCCGGCGGCTCAGTTAGCACACATGTCAAGATTGGGCAGCCCTTTTTAGATAGTGCCACAGTGCCCTCGGTGGATGCTTCCGCAGTGCCCTAAGTGGATGCTGCCACAGTACCCTCTGTGGATGCTGCCGCAGCGCCCTCTGTGGATGCTGCCGCTGTGCCCTCTGTGGATGCTGCCGCTGTGCCCTGTGTGGATGCTGCAGCTGTGCCCTCTGTAGATGCTGCTGTGCCCTCTGTAGATGCTGCCTCAGTGCCCTCTGTAGATGCTGCCACAGTGCCCTCTGTAGATGCTGCCATAGAGTCCTCTGTAGATGCTGCCACAGTGTCCTCTGTAGATGCTGCCACAGTGTCCTCTGTAGATGCTGCCACAGTGTCCTCTGTAGATGCGGCCGCAGTGACCTCTGTAGATAATGCAACACACCCCTAGATAAGGCCACAGTGCCCTCTGTAGATAAAGCCACAGTGTCCTCTGTAGATAATGCCACAGTGCCCTTTGTAGATAATGCAACACACCCCTAGAAAATGCCACCGTGTCCTCTGCAGATACTGCTACACACCCACTTGTAGATAATTCCACAGTGCCCTCTGTAGATGCTGCCACTGTGCCCTCTGTAGATAATGCCACAGTGCCCTCTGTAGATGCTGCCACAGTGCCCTCTGTAGATGCTGTCACAGTGCCCTCTGTAGATGCTGCCACAGTGCCCTCCGTAGATGCTGCCACAGTGCCCTCCGCAGATGCTGCCACAGTACCCTTCGCAGATACTGCCACAGTGCCCTCCGCAGATGCTGCCACAGTGCCCTCTGCAGATGCTACCACAGTGATGTCAGGGGCTTGCCCAGAGCTGGAGTCCCGGAGCAGAGCTGCTTCTAGCACTCTGCCTGGGATTCCAGCTCTGCTCCTGACAATACTGTCCATATATGGACAGAGATGTCAGGGGCAACCCCAGAGCTGGAGTCCCGGGCAGAGCACAAGTAGGCTCTTCCTGGAACTCCAGCTGTGCTCCTGACATCACTGGGACTCCCGCTCTGGGGAAGCCCCTGACATCATTGTTGATGTATGGACAGCGAAGTCAGAGGCTTCCCCAGAGTCCCAGAGCAGAGCCTATACTAGCGCTCTGCCCGGGACTCCGCTCTGGGGAAGACCCTGACACACTGTACATATATGGACAGCGATGTCAGGGAATTCCACAGAGTCCCGGAGCAGAGCCTATACTAGCGCTCTGCACGGGACTCCGGCTCTGGGGAAGCCCCAGACATCGTGTGTCCAAACATGGACAGCGATGTCAGGGAATTCCACAGAGTCCTGGAGCAGAGCCGATACTAGCGCTCTGCCCGGGACTCCGCTCTGGGGAAGACCCTGACACACTGTGGAATTCCCTGACATCGCTGTTCATATGTGTACAGCGATGTCAGGGAATTCCAGAGTCTCGGAGCAGAGCCGATGATGACAGCCCCAGGGGCTGCATTTGGCCCACGGGCCGCGTGCTTGAGACCCCTGTCCTAGACTGTCTTACCAATACGATATTAAAAGTCGTTCCTCCAGACATTCTAGCAGTAGGGTATCCTTTACCCTGATCCCTCACTGTTTTGAACATCAAGAACAGACAAAATTCTGCTAATCAACAATTTCAAGAGCAAATTCTTCAACACAATCGACATTCGTGAACCTCCATTGAATCAAGCAGGAGTTGGTCACATTCATTTCAAACATCTACAAACCCCTCGCGGCCGGGGTATAGCTTTTGGATCACACTTTCTGTGATGCATTTTGGTGATAATTTCTGTAGGGACCCAGGGCGTGAGCTAATACCAATGTCTTTCACTATAATTTGTTTAGGTAGTTATACCCCTATGACACAGATGGCAATTGGGGTAAGTGTCAAGGTCATTCACTGAATACAGGATGTTATTTTACAATGGTATTCAATCCAGCGGTCTGACTTTGGATGTTATACTACATCAAAAGACCATGCCGGAATATCAAATGCGGGCTAGAAATCAGTTTTCCCTATTGCACTGGATTCTCCATTATCAGGACTTAATCATTGAAACCCTTGTGGTACTACAGGATATTACTCACAAATATCCAAGTTTTCTGTCACCTACAGACAGTCAGTACCTGTCCCAACTAGAATCTCAGATCAAACGGGTAACAGAATAACTATTAATCCTCAACGATTTCACACAACAACTAAATAACAAATGACACTACAACAGAGAAGCACAAGTTTTTGTTTTTTTATCACTGTCCAAACTACAATCCTTTCATTTCAAAAACTTCACATGTGAGTTACAACTTCTCTCAACCATGCGCTACAAGCATTCTCACAGGTTGTTTCAGCATCATTACTGTTGTGGAAGTCAATGGCTCAAAATATATTAGACTGAAATTTAGACAAATGTTCCAACAGACACTCACACCACAAACTTTATCCAGCATCCTAATCAGGAGATTTCATACCGATATATATCGAGAGAGGAGAAATAACACACAGATGCTGCTGATATGCTCAAAATACTCATCTGAGGGTTTATTGCCAAACTCAATTACAATAATATTATTCAAAAGGGGTGTAGGCTTGATGTTAACCAATCAAAGGCAATGTGAAAATATTTCTTATTCAGCCAATAGCATACCATGAGAATATTAATTCTTCATTCAAATGCTAGGATTGCAGATAAAAATAGGATCTATACGGCGCTGCTAATAGTTGCGGACAGAAACGATTACTAAGATCGGGTGAATAGTTTTGTAAAAAACTGTTTTAATTGCAACGCGTTTCAGCACCGAACCGGCGCTTTCATCAGGCATGAGGTTACAGAAGAAAAGAGACAAGTTTATATAGCGCCAGTTCAGACTGGATAATTGCACAAAAAACCGCGAAAACGCAGCAGCGGGTCAAAGTTCAAAAGTACAATCCAATAAAACATATCATAATATAAATACATAGAGGACAGATAAAAAGTATATATAATAAAAGGCTGTGTACTCTACAAAAAAATGTTTTGGAGCGTAGCAAGTTTAAAAAGAAAAATGTGTAAAATAATGTCATAGTTTAATTAATTTTATTGACAGAAAAAATGTGGATGGTGACATCAGGAAAATGGGGTGGGTAAACGTTGTTTGGCTAAGGGTTGTGTGTATTGTTAGGGAGTACTGCTGTATGTTATGTTTTGTTTACATGTCGCCACGGGAACCAAAAGGGTAACGGAAGCCGACGCGCTCCAAACAGAAGTGGAACGCAAGGTGGAACGCAATACGCGAGAGAAGGATGGGATGCTCAGGCAGGACCGGCGGAGGCTGCCAGGCCGGAACGGAATATGGACATCGGACGGTGGGTGAGTAAAAGATGATTGTCAAATATAGATGTGTGACCGAAACTAAGATTGATAGACTATTTGAAATAGGGCCGTAAATCAGCAATAGCAGGTGAGAAGCGGTTGTATGTACACAAACGGAAGGTATGTTTGCATCATGTGTTACATATAGCAGGAAAATTAGTGGATGTTAATGTAGCAAAAGACACATGAAATGCCCTCGGATAAATGTAGTAGTGGACCAAAAAAGGATTTGGAAGTGTTTAGATACTGCCATATTGTGGAGGTCTGAAGGATAGTCGGATTGATTAATCTAAAGATGATTCTGAGATATCATTTAGACCCAAAGGGTGAAGGGTGTTCATTTTAAAAATCCAGTAGTTTTCTCTCTGTTTCAATTTGTTGAATCTATTTGGGACGTCACTGCTGATGTGCTCTATTGGAGTGATATTGATTTTATTGAATTCGCAGTTATGCATATGGAAAAAATGCCTAGAAACACTATGCTTAAGGTATCCGTTATTTATATTGAACCGATGGTTATTAATTCTGGTTCTCAAACACTGAGTGGTTCTACCAATGTATTGCAAATGACACGGACACTCTAATAAATAGATGACATAGGAACTGCCGCAATTCAGGAGAGACTGTATGGTGAAAGTTTCATTGGTGACTGTGGACGTGTAATCTATTTTTCTGTGACTAATAGACTTGCAGCAAAGGCAGCGTGAGTGTCCGCATTTATATGACCCTTTAATACTAGAAAGAAAGTCTGTGTTGGTTATAGGATGTTTATTTGTTCTGCTGGGGGCCAATATGTTTTTAAGGGATAGGGACCGTCGGAAAGTAATATTAGGTTTACAAAGTAATGTGTCCTTTAAATACGGATCAGTTCTGAGAATGTGCCAATGCTTCGAAAGTATGTTCCGGATTATTTTATTGCCCCTATTGTAGGTGGTGATGAAATTGAGATTGGGATTAGTTGTACCCAATTTCGGAGTTTTACTTGAGGGATTGAGGCAAGATATATGAGTAAGCTTAGAAGCTTTTAATCGTGCACCTTTGATGAGATTTTTTGGGAAACCTTTATCTTTGAACCTTTTTTCAAGGACCGCGCATTCTTTGTCAAAGTCATTGTCAGTACTGCAGTTTTTTCTAATCCTACGGAATTGCCCAAAAGGTACGTTCTTCAACCAGGGACGATGATGGGCGCTTCTGAAGTCAATATAGCTATTGACATCGACTAGTTTAAAGTGTGTTTTAGTTATAAATTTATTTCTGACAATGTCGTGATTAATAGTCAGATCTAGGTAATCTATTGATGTTGGAGAAAAGGTATATGTGAATGCTAGGTCATAATCGTTTTTATTAAGAGTGTCGATGAAACGCATAGCTTCCTCCTCAGTGCCCTTCCACACCAGAAACAGATCATCGATGTATCTTTTGTAAAGTAAAATATTGTTTTTATAGGGGTGTTCGCCATAGATATATGTTTTTTCGAATGCCCCCATGTACAGATTTGCGTAGGAAGGTGCAAAACGGCTGCCCATTGCACATCCCTTTATTTGGTGATAGAAGTTGCTGTCAAAACTAAAGATGTTATGCTTAAGAATAAAGTCGATGCAATTAGCTAAAAAATCGACCTGTGGTTTGGACATGTTGTTAATTTGGGATAGAAATGCCTGGGCTACTTCTATGCCTTTATCATGGGGGATGTTGCTATAAAGTGCGGTTACGTCTGCTGTCAGAAAACAGACTGGGGCTATTGAAGGGTCAAGTTTTAGATCATTTAAGTCTCTGATTAATTGTGTGGAGTCCTTAAGGTGGGAGGGTAGGGTGAGAACAAGTGGTTGGAGATGAAGGTCTATGAAATGTGAGAGATTGCTAGTGAGAGAGTCTATGCCCGAAATGATGGGACGTCCTGGGGGATCTGTTAGTGATTTGTGAATTTTGGGTAAATGGTAAATGAAAGGCATATTCGGAAAAGTGACAGAGAGGAACCTTTTTTCTTTTTTATTTATCAAACCTGATGAGGCTGCTGTTTCAATTAGGTTTTGATATTTAAGTATGTACATAGGTAACGGGTTTGTGGACAATTTATTATAAAACGTAGTGTCACTAAGAATCCTAAAAGTTTCTTTTAGGTACTTATCTCTGTCTAGGATGACTATTCCCCCTCCCTTATCAGCTGGGCGGATTACGATATCATTGTTTCTTTGGAGACTCTTCATGGCCTTCCTTTCAAGTATAGTTAAATTGTCAGGGTAAATGGATGGTAAATCAAGAGTTCTGAACTCATTACTTACCAGGGATGAAAAGGTTTGGATCATGGGGCCTTGGTGGTGGGTTGGATAAAAGTTAGATTTTGGTCGAACTTCTACTGAGATAGCCCTTGGTATAGCAGGGTTATCAGGTTGTTCTGTGTCAGTGCTGGGTATGGTAGTGGATTTGGTCATGGCAAAATGTCTGGTGAGGGTGAGCTTCCTCGTGAACCTGTTGAGGTCCATAAAAAGCTCAAAATTGTTAGTTGAGGATGTGGGACAAAATGAAAGACCTTTGTTCAACAGGCTACATTCATGTGTGTTTAGAGAGTGTAGTGATAAATTAAATATTTTTATTGTTGCTGGACCAGGTTCCTCTTTTTGGTGAGAGATTGATGATGTTTTATGGCGTTTTTTACCTCCTCTTCGTCCTCTGGGTCTGTACCTAGTTTCCTTTTGGTGGAAATTTTTTGAATTTTGGGAAAGAAACTGGTGATAGTTTGAGCTTTGGGGCTCATGATGTATGGAATTAATACGTCCTTGCTCACAATAGTGGGAGTTAATGGAGGTCTGACTAACTGGGAAGGGAGGCCTAAAAAAGACGTCGCTGCATAAGTAATATCCAGAACTGACGTGGCTAAATCAGTGTTAGGATTGATGAGTCCCTGGGTGGTGTTATGACTGAAGAAATGGTCAACAGGGGAGGTTGGATTGGAGGAGTATGGGGTGTCATGGATCGAAAGCTCAAGAAGGGATGGAAAAGGGTTACCATCCTCCTCGTCTATAGAATCGTTGATCAGTGATGCATGTAAAAGGTCAATAATTGGGGGTACCTCCATAGGTTCGGATACAGGGGGTAGCCGGGATAGATGAATTGCCAAATCAGAGGATTTAAAAGCATTCATCGGTATTCTGGGGCTGTATTGGCTAAACCGAGAAGGTATGTTAGGTTGTGGGAACTGATTTAGAGTGGGTATTGTGGCTGTATTAAGACACACATTTTCAGTGACCAAAGATGCGGTATTCATAATTGATTCCCCAATTTTTGTGATTTCATTGGTTTTGTTGGGTCTAGATTTGGTACTATTCCTGAAGGATCTGCTGTAATTCATGACCCTATCCCGTGGGGTGATGTGAATGGGTTTGATCGACATGTTTCTATTTGAAGCGGTGTCATGCTCAGGTATGGTGGTTTTTTTGTGGTCTAGGGAAGGAATGATGTTCTTTTTCCAATCACCAGCAGGGTCAATGGCATAGTCTAGCTGGTCCCTTTTAAATTTTTTAACTTTTCTCAAAATGAGGTCTTTTTCATAAGAGATGAGTCGTCTGCTAGTGGATTCCTCTAGTTTGAGGAAATCACAATGATCGCTGTAGTGTAGTAATTGTTCTTTAGTGATAGAGATGTCAGATAGTAAAGCATTGCTAAGCGAGGTACGTTTAGTGAGCAGTCTTTCAAGAAAGCCTAAATGACATGCGTCTATATGAGACTTCCAATCGTTGCTGAAAGTTGTGTCAGCAGGGTAGGGGTTAGTGATGGATAACCTCAAACCTCTGGGGGTGATATTGGCAGATATATATAACAACAGAAACTGACAGTCAATATTCTGTAAAGCCTCTTTCTTAAGGAGATCCTCAAGAGAAAGGTATAGGTCCGTCATCTTAAGGGTTTCCTCAATGGATGAGGTGTTACTCACTATGTGAGAATGTCCTTGCAAGGTATCGGTCCCAATGGACTCGAGGATGAGACGTTCCCGCAGTCGGTTCCTTTCGTTGGTGAAATCCAACATCGTGGAGGGTGGTTGTAGACGTGAACAAAATATCACCAAACGACGTAGGAGTGGTGGATCAAGTCCGTTCCTGGAGGGTCGTTGTAATTAGGGAGGTAGTTCCAAGTTAGTAGATCCAAAGGTCAGGCTGCCAGTGCAGGAGTCGGCTTGTCACCGGTCACAAACCCGGAGAAAACCCCGGTAGTGATAGGTGCGGTGCTCCTGATGTCGGAGTATCAGCTTTGCAGGGCAGATGCAATCCGAACTAGATCAGAACGAGGAGAGAAAAAGCCACGGCGCCACTTGGTATGGATCAAGAAGGTAATATAAGAGGGTGAAGAATATAAATGCTCACCGTGTGAGTTAGAAGAGTAGAGCACTGGGGTCCACGGGGTAGCTGCTGCCAGATCCGGGCCGGTCGCCAAGGAGACCGCTTGGGTACGAGGATTGCAGATAAAAATAGGATCTATACGGCGCTGCTAATAGTTGCGGACAGAAACGATTACTAAGATCGGGTGAATAGTTTTGTAAAAAACTGTTTTAATTGCAACGCGTTTCAGCACCGAACCGGCGCTTTCATCAGGCATGAGGTTACAGAAGAAAAGAGACAAGTTTATATAGCGCCAGTTCAGACTGGATAATTGCACAAAAAACCGCGAAAACGCAGCAGCGGGTCAAAGTTCAAAAGTACAATCCAATAAAACATATCATAATATAAATACATAGAGGACAGATAAAAAGTATATATAATAAAAGGCTGTGTACTCTACAAAAAAATGTTTTGGAGCGTAGCAAGTTTAAAAAGAAAAATGTGTAAAATAATGTCATAGTTTAATTAATTTTATTGACAGAAAAAATGTGGATGGTGACATCAGGAAAATGGGGTGGGTAAACGTTGTTTGGCTAAGGGTTGTGTGTATTGTTAGGGAGTACTGCTGTATGTTATGTTTTGTTTACATGTCGCCACGGGAACCAAAAGGGTAACGGAAGCCGACGCGCTCCAAACAGAAGTGGAACGCAAGGTGGAACGCAATACGCGAGAGAAGGATGGGATGCTCAGGCAGGACCGGCGGAGGCTGCCAGGCCGGAACGGAATATGGACATCGGACGGTGGGTGAGTAAAAGATGATTGTCAAATATAGATGTGTGACCGAAACTAAGATTGATAGACTATTTGAAATAGGGCCGTAAATCAGCAATAGCAGGTGAGAAGCGGTTGTATGTACACAAACGGAAGGTATGTTTGCATCATGTGTTACATATAGCAGGAAAATTAGTGGATGTTAATGTAGCAAAAGACACATGAAATGCCCTCGGATAAATGTAGTAGTGGACCAAAAAAGGATTTGGAAGTGTTTAGATACTGCCATATTGTGGAGGTCTGAAGGATAGTCGGATTGATTAATCTAAAGATGATTCTGAGATATCATTTAGACCCAAAGGGTGAAGGGTGTTCATTTTAAATATCCAGTAGTTTTCTCTCTGTTTCAATTTGTTGAATCTATTTGGGACGTCACTGCTGATGTGCTCTATTGGAGTGATATTGATTTTATTGAATTCGCAGTTATGCATATGGAAAAAATGCCTAGAAACACTATGCTTAAGGTATCCGTTATTTATATTGAACCGATGGTTATTAATTCTGGTTCTCAAACACTGAGTGGTTCTACCAATGTATTGCAAATGACACGGACACTCTAATAAATAGATGACATAGGAACTGCCGCAATTCAGGAGAGACTGTATGGTGAAAGTTTCATTGGTGACTGTGGACGTGTAATCTATTTTTCTGTGACTAATAGACTTGCAGCAAAGGCAGCGTGAGTGTCCGCATTTATATGACCCTTTAATACTAGAAAGAAAGTCTGTGTTGGTTATAGGATGTTTATTTGTTCTGCTGGGGGCCAATATGTTTTTAAGGGATAGGGACCGTCGGAAAGTAATATTAGGTTTACAAAGTAATGTGTCCTTTAAATACGGATCAGTTCTGAGAATGTGCCAATGCTTCGAAAGTATGTTCCGGATTATTTTATTGCCCCTATTGTAGGTGGTGATGAAATTGAGATTGGGATTAGTTGTACCCAATTTCGGAGTTTTACTTGAGGGATTGAGGCAAGATATATGAGTAAGCTTAGAAGCTTTTAATCGTGCACCTTTGATGAGATTTTTTGGGAAACCTTTATCTTTGAACCTTTTTTCAAGGACCGCGCATTCTTTGTCAAAGTCATTGTCAGTACTGCAGTTTTTTCTAATCCTACGGAATTGCCCAAAAGGTACGTTCTTCAACCAGGGACGATGATGGGCGCTTCTGAAGTCAATATAGCTATTGACATCGACTAGTTTAAAGTGTGTTTTAGTTATAAATTTATTTCTGACAATGTCGTGATTAATAGTCAGATCTAGGTAATCTATTGATGTTGGAGAAAAGGTATATGTGAATGCTAGGTCATAATCGTTTTTATTAAGAGTGTCGATGAAACGCATAGCTTCCTCCTCAGTGCCCTTCCACACCAGAAACAGATCATCGATGTATCTTTTGTAAAGTAAAATATTGTTTTTATAGGGGTGTTCACCATAGATATATGTTTTTTCGAATGCCCCCATGTACAGATTTGCGTAGGAAGGTGCAAAACGGCTGCCCATTGCACATCCCTTTATTTGGTGATAGAAGTTGCTGTCAAAACTAAAGATGTTATGCTTAAGAATAAAGTCGATGCAATTAGCTAAAAAATCGACCTGTGGTTTGGACATGTTGTTAATTTGGGATAGAAATGCCTGGGCTACTTCTATGCCTTTATCATGGGGGATGTTGCTATAAAGTGCGGTTACGTCTGCTGTCAGAAAACAGACTGGGGCTATTGAAGGGTCAAGTTTTAGATCATTTAAGTCTCTGATTAATTGTGTGGAGTCCTTAAGGTGGGAGGGTAGGGTGAGAACAAGTGGTTGGAGATGAAGGTCTATGAAATGTGAGAGATTGCTAGTGAGAGAGTCTATGCCCGAAATGATGGGACGTCCTGGGGGATCTGTTAGTGATTTGTGAATTTTGGGTAAATGGTAAATGAAAGGCATATTCGGAAAAGTGACAGAGAGGAACCTTTTTTCTTTTTTATTTATCAAACCTGATGAGGCTGCTGTTTCAATTAGGTTTTGATATTTAAGTATGTACATAGGTAACGGGTTTGTGGACAATTTATTATAAAACGTAGTGTCACTAAGAATCCTAAAAGTTTCTTTTAGGTACTTATCTCTGTCTAGGATGACTATTCCCCCTCCCTTATCAGCTGGGCGGATTACGATATCATTGTTTCTTTGGAGACTCTTCATGGCCTTCCTTTCAAGTATAGTTAAATTGTCAGGGTAAATGGATGGTAAATCAAGAGTTCTGAACTCATTACTTACCAGGGATGAAAAGGTTTGGATCATGGGGCCTTGGTGGTGGGTTGGATAAAAGTTAGATTTTGGTCGAACTTCTACTGAGATAGCCCTTGGTATAGCAGGGTTATCAGGTTGTTCTGTGTCAGTGCTGGGTATGGTAGTGGATTTGGTCATGGCAAAATGTCTGGTGAGGGTGAGCTTCCTCGTGAACCTGTTGAGGTCCATAAAAAGCTCAAAATTGTTAGTTGAGGATGTGGGACAAAATGAAAGACCTTTGTTCAACAGGCTACATTCATGTGTGTTTAGAGAGTGTAGTGATAAATTAAATATTTTTATTGTTGCTGGACCAGGTTCCTCTTTTTGGTGAGAGATTGATGATGTTTTATGGCGTTTTTTACCTCCTCTTCGTCCTCTGGGTCTGTACCTAGTTTCCTTTTGGTGGAAATTTTTTGAATTTTGGGAAAGAAACTGGTGATAGTTTGAGCTTTGGGGCTCATGATGTATAGAATTAATACGTCCTTGCTCACAATAGTGGGAGTTAATGGAGGTCTGACTAACTGGGAAGGGAGGCCTAAAAAAGACGTCGCTGCATAAGTAATATCCAGAACTGACGTGGCTAAATCAGTGTTAGGATTGATGAGTCCCTGGGTGGTGTTATGACTGAAGAAATGGTCAACAGGGGAGGTTGGATTGGAGGAGTATGGGGTGTCATGGATCGAAAGCTCAAGAAGGGATGGAAAAGGGTTACCATCCTCCTCGTCTATAGAATCGTTGATCAGTGATGCATGTAAAAGGTCAATAATTGGGGGTACCTCCATAGGTTCGGATACAGGGGGTAGCCGGGATAGATGAATTGCCAAATCAGAGGATTTAAAAGCATTCATCGGTATTCTGGGGCTGTATTGGCTAAACCGAGAAGGTATGTTAGGTTGTGGGAACTGATTTAGAGTGGGTATTGTGGCTGTATTAAGACACACATTTTCAGTGACCAAAGATGCGGTATTCATAATTGATTCCCCAATTTTTGTGATTTCATTGGTTTTGTTGGGTCTAGATTTGGTACTATTCCTGAAGGATCTGCTGTAATTCATGACCCTATCCCGTGGGGTGATGTGAATGGGTTTGATCGACATGTTTCTATTTGAAGCGGTGTCATGCTCAGGTATGGTGGTTTTTTTGTGGTCTAGGGAAGGAATGATGTTCTTTTTCCAATCACCAGCAGGGTCAATGGCATAGTCTAGCTGGTCCCTTTTAAATTTTTTAACTTTTCTCAAAATGAGGTCTTTTTCATAAGAGATGAGTCGTCTGCTAGTGGATTCCTCTAGTTTGAGGAAATCACAATGATCGCTGTAGTGTAGTAATTGTTCTTTAGTGATAGAGATGTCAGATAGTAAAGCATTGCTAAGCGAGGTACGTTTAGTGAGCAGTCTTTCAAGAAAGCCTAAATGACATGCGTCTATATGAGACTTCCAATCGTTGCTGAAAGTTGTGTCAGCAGGGTAGGGGTTAGTGATGGATAACCTCAAACCTCTGGGGGTGATATTGGCAGATATATATAACAACAGAAACTGACAGTCAATATTCTGTAAAGCCTCTTTCTTAAGGAGATCCTCAAGAGAAAGGTATAGGTCCGTCATCTTAAGGGTTTCCTCAATGGATGAGGTGTTACTCACTATGTGAGAATGTCCTTGCAAGGTATCGGTCCCAATGGACTCGAGGATGAGACGTTCCCGCAGTCGGTTCCTTTCGTTGGTGAAATCCAACATCGTGGAGGGTGGTTGTAGACGTGAACAAAATATCACCAAACGACGTAGGAGTGGTGGATCAAGTCCGTTCCTGGAGGGTCGTTGTAATTAGGGAGGTAGTTCCAAGTTAGTAGATCCAAAGGTCAGGCTGCCAGTGCAGGAGTCGGCTTGTCACCGGTCACAAACCCGGAGAAAACCCCGGTAGTGATAGGTGCGGTGCTCCTGATGTCGGAGTATCAGCTTTGCAGGGCAGATGCAATCCGAACTAGATCAGAACGAGGAGAGAAAAAGCCACGGCGCCACTTGGTATGGATCAAGAAGGTAATATAAGAGGGTGAAGAATATAAATGCTCACCGTGTGAGTTAGAAGAGTAGAGCACTGGGGTCCACGGGGTAGCTGCTGCCAGATCCGGGCCGGTCGCCAAGGAGACCGCTTGGGTACGAGGATTGCAGATAAAAATAGGATCTATACGGCGCTGCTAATAGTTGCGGACAGAAACGATTACTAAGATCGGGTGAATAGTTTTGTAAAAAACTGTTTTAATTGCAACGCGTTTCAGCACCGAACCGGCGCTTTCATCAGGCATGAGGTTACAGAAGAAAAGAGACAAGTTTATATAGCGCCAGTTCAGACTGGATAATTGCACAAAAAACCGCGAAAACGCAGCAGCGGGTCAAAGTTCAAAAGTACAATCCAATAAAACATATCATAATATAAATACATAGAGGACAGATAAAAAGTATATATAATAAAAGGCTGTGTACTCTACAAAACTGCAGTACTGACAATGACTTTGACAAAGAATGCGCGGTCCTTGAAAAAAGGTTCAAAGATAAAGGTTTCCCAAAAAATCTCATCAAAGGTGCACGATTAAAAGCTTCTAAGCTTACTCATATATCTTGCCTCAATCCCTCAAGTAAAACTCCGAAATTGGGTACAACTAATCCCAATCTCAATTTCATCACCACCTACAATAGGGGCAATAAAATAATCCGGAACATACTTTCGAAGCATTGGCACATTCTCAGAACTGATCCGTATTTAAAGGACACATTACTTTGTAAACCTAATATTACTTTCCGACGGTCCCTATCCCTTAAAAACATATTGGCCCCCAGCAGAACAAATAAACATCCTATAACCAACACAGACTTTCTTTCTAGTATTAAAGGGTCATATAAATGCGGACACTCACGCTGCCTTTGCTGCAAGTCTATTAGTCACAGAAAAATAGATTACACGTCCACAGTCACCAATGAAACTTTCACCATACAGTCTCTCCTGAATTGCGGCAGTTCCTATGTCATCTATTTATTAGAGTGTCCGTGTCATTTGCAATACATTGGTAGAACCACTCAGTGTTTGAGAACCAGAATTAATAACCATCGGTTCAATATAAATAACGGATACCTTAAGCATAGTGTTTCTAGGCATTTTTTCCATATGCATAACTGCGAATTCAATAAAATCAATATCACTCCAATAGAGCACATCAGCAGTGACGTCCCAAATAGATTCAACAAATTGAAACAGAGAGAAAACTACTGGATTTTTAAAATGAACACCCTTCACCCTTTGGGTCTAAATGATATGTCAGAATCATCTTTAGATTAATCAATCCGACTATCCTTCAGACCTCCACAATATGGCAGTATCTAAACACTTCCAAATCCTTTTTTGGTCCACTACTACATTTATCCGAGGGCATTTCATGTGTCTTTTGCTACATTAACATCCACTAATTTTCCTGCTATATGTAACACATGATGCAAACATACCTTCCGTTTGTGTACATACAACCGCTTCTCACCTGCTATTGCTGATTTACGGCCCTATTTCAAATAGTCTATCAATCTTAGTTTCGGTCACACATCTATATTTGACAATCATCTTTTACTCACCCACCGTCCGATGTCCATATTCCGTTCCGGCCTGGCAGCCTCCGCCGGTCCTGCCTGAGCATCCCATCCTTCTCTCGCGTATTGCGTTCCACCTTGCGTTCCACTTCTGTTTGGAGCGCGTCGGCTTCCGTTACCCTTTTGGTTCCCGTGGCGACATGTAAACAAAACATAACATACAGCAGTACTCCCTAACAATACACACAACCCTTAGCCAAACAACGTTTACCCACCCCATTTTCCTGATGTCACCATCCACATTTTTTCTGTCAATAAAATTAATTAAACTATGACATTATTTTACACATTTTTCTTTTTAAACTTGCTACGCTCCAAAACATTTTTTTGTAGAGTACACAGCCTTTTATTATATATACTTTTTATCTGTCCTCTATGTATTTATATTATGATATGTTTTATTGGATTGTACTTTTGAACTTTGACCCGCTGCTGCGTTTTCGCGGTTTTTTGTGCAATTATCCAGTCTGAACTGGCGCTATATAAACTTGTCTCTTTTCTTCTGTAACCTCATGCCTGATGAAAGCGCCGGTTCGGTGCTGAAACGCGTTGCAATTAAAACAGTTTTTTACAAAACTATTCACCCGATCTTAGTAATCGTTTCTGTCCGCAACTATTAGCAGCGCCGTATAGATCCTATTTTTATCTGCAATCCTCGTACCCAAGCGGTCTCCTTGGCGACCGGCCCGGATCTGGCAGCAGCTACCCCGTGGACCCCAGTGCTCTACTCTTCTAACTCACACGGTGAGCATTTATATTCTTCACCCTCTTATATTACCTTCTTGATCCATACCAAGTGGCGCCGTGGCTTTTTCTCTCCTCGTTCTGATCTAGTTCGGATTGCATCTGCCCTGCAAAGCTGATACTCCGACATCAGGAGCACCGCACCTATCACTACCGGGGTTTTCTCCGGGTTTGTGACCGGTGACAAGCCGACTCCTGCACTGGCAGCCTGACCTTTGGATCTACTAACTTGGAACTACCTCCCTAATTACAACGACCCTCCAGGAACGGACTTGATCCACCACTCCTACGTCGTTTGGTGATATTTTGTTCACGTCTACAACCACCCTCCACGATGTTGGATTTCACCAACGAAAGGAACCGACTGCGGGAACGTCTCATCCTCGAGTCCATTGGGACCGATACCTTGCAAGGACATTCTCACATAGTGAGTAACACCTCATCCATTGAGGAAACCCTTAAGATGACGGACCTATACCTTTCTCTTGAGGATCTCCTTAAGAAAGAGGCTTTACAGAATATTGACTGTCAGTTTCTGTTGTTATATATATCTGCCAATATCACCCCCAGAGGTTTGAGGTTATCCATCACTAACCCCTACCCTGCTGACACAACTTTCAGCAACGATTGGAAGTCTCATATAGACGCATGTCATTTAGGCTTTCTTGAAAGACTGCTCACTAAACGTACCTCGCTTAGCAATGCTTTACTATCTGACATCTCTATCACTAAAGAACAATTACTACACTACAGCGATCATTGTGATTTCCTCAAACTAGAGGAATCCACTAGCAGACGACTCATCTCTTATGAAAAAGACCTCATTTTGAGAAAAGTTAAAAAATTTAAAAGGGACCAGCTAGACTATGCCATTGACCCTGCTGGTGATTGGAAAAAGAACATCATTCCTTCCCTAGACCACAAAAAAACCACCATACCTGAGCATGACACCGCTTCAAATAGAAACATGTCGATCAAACCCATTCACATCACCCCACGGGATAGGGTCATGAATTACAGCAGATCCTTCAGGAATAGTACCAAATCTAGACCCAACAAAACCAATGAAATCACAAAAATTGGGGAATCAATTATGAATACCGCATCTTTGGTCACTGAAAATGTGTGTCTTAATACAGCCACAATACCCACTCTAAATCAGTTCCCACAACCTAACATACCTTCTCGGTTTAGCCAATACAGCCCCAGAATACCGATGAATGCTTTTAAATCCTCTGATTTGGCAATTCATCTATCCCGGCTACCCCCTGTATCCGAACCTATGGAGGTACCCCCAATTATTGACCTTTTACATGCATCACTGATCAACGATTCTATAGACGAGGAGGATGGTAACCCTTTTCCATCCCTTCTTGAGCTTTCGATCCATGACACCCCATACTCCTCCAATCCAACCTCCCCTGTTGACCATTTCTTCAGTCATAACACCACCCAGGGACTCATCAATCCTAACACTGATTTAGCCACGTCAGTTCTGGATATTACTTATGCAGCGACGTCTTTTTTAGGCCTCCCTTCCCAGTTAGTCAGACCTCCATTAACTCCCACTATTGTGAGCAAGGACGTATTAATTCCATACATCATGAGCCCCAAAGCTCAAACTATCACCAGTTTCTTTCCCAAAATTCAAAAAATTTCCACCAAAAGGAAACTAGGTACAGACCCAGAGGACGAAGAGGAGGTAAAAAACGCCATAAAACATCATCAATCTCTCACCAAAAAGAGGAACCTGGTCCAGCAACAATAAAAATATTTAATTTATCACTACACTCTCTAAACACACATGAATGTAGCCTGTTGAACAAAGGTCTTTCATTTTGTCCCACATCCTCAACTAACAATTTTGAGCTTTTTATGGACCTCAACAGGTTCACGAGGAAGCTCACCCTCACCAGACATTTTGCCATGACCAAATCCACTACCATACCCAGCACTGACACAGAACAACCTGATAACCCTGCTATACCAAGGGCTATCTCAGTAGAAGTTCGACCAAAATCTAACTTTTATCCAACCCACCACCAAGGCCCCATGATCCAAACCTTTTCATCCCTGGTAAGTAATGAGTTCAGAACTCTTGATTTACCATCCATTTACCCTGACAATTTAACTATACTTGAAAGGAAGGCCATGAAGAGTCTCCAAAGAAACAATGATATCGTAATCCGCCCAGCTGATAAGGGAGGGGGAATAGTCATCCTAGACAGAGATAAGTACCTAAAAGAAACTTTTAGGATTCTTAGTGACACTACGTTTTATAATAAATTGTCCACAAACCCGTTACCTATGTACATACTTAAATATCAAAACCTAATTGAAACAGCAGCCTCATCAGGTTTGATAAATAAAAAAGAAAAAAGGTTCCTCTCTGTCACTTTTCCGAATATGCCTTTCATTTACCATTTACCCAAAATTCACAAATCACTAACAGATCCCCCAGGACGTCCCATCATTTCGGGCATAGACTCTCTCACTAGCAATCTCTCACATTTCATAGACCTTCATCTCCAACCACTTGTTCTCACCCTACCCTCCCACCTTAAGGACTCCACACAATTAATCAGAGACTTAAATGATCTAAAACTTGACCCTTCAATAGCCCCAGTCTGTTTTCTGACAGCAGACGTAACCGCACTTTATAGCAACATCCCCCATGATAAAGGCATAGAAGTAGCCCAGGCATTTCTATCCCAAATTAACAACATGTCCAAACCACAGGTCGATTTTTTAGCTAATTGCATCGACTTTATTCTTAAGCATAACATCTTTAGTTTTGACAGCAACTTCTATCACCAAATAAAGGGATGTGCAATGGGCAGCCGTTTTGCACCTTCCTACGCAAATCTGTACATGGGGGCATTCGAAAAAACATATATCTATGGCGAACACCCCTATAAAAACAATATTTTACTTTACAAAAGATACATCGATGATCTGTTTCTGGTGTGGAAGGGCACTGAGGAGGAAGCTATGCGTTTCATCGACACTCTTAATAAAAACGATTATGACCTAGCATTCACATATACCTTTTCTCCAACATCAATAGATTACCTAGATCTGACTATTAATCACGACATTGTCAGAAATAAATTTATAACTAAAACACACTTTAAACTAGTCGATGTCAATAGCTATATTGACTTCAGAAGCGCCCATCATCGTCCCTGGTTGAAGAACGTACCTTTTGGGCAATTCCGTAGGATTAGAAAAAACTGCAGTACTGACAATGACTTTGACAAAGAATGCGCGGTCCTTGAAAAAAGGTTCAAAGATAAAGGTTTCCCAAAAAATCTCATCAAAGGTGCACGATTAAAAGCTTCTAAGCTTACTCATATATCTTGCCTCAATCCCTCAAGTAAAACTCCGAAATTGGGTACAACTAATCCCAATCTCAATTTCATCACCACCTACAATAGGGGCAATAAAATAATCCGGAACATACTTTCGAAGCATTGGCACATTCTCAGAACTGATCCGTATTTAAAGGACACATTACTTTGTAAACCTAATATTACTTTCCGACGGTCCCTATCCCTTAAAAACATATTGGCCCCCAGCAGAACAAATAAACATCCTATAACCAACACAGACTTTCTTTCTAGTATTAAAGGGTCATATAAATGCGGACACTCACGCTGCCTTTGCTGCAAGTCTATTAGTCACAGAAAAATAGATTACACGTCCACAGTCACCAATGAAACTTTCACCATACAGTCTCTCCTGAATTGCGGCAGTTCCTATGTCATCTATTTATTAGAGTGTCCGTGTCATTTGCAATACATTGGTAGAACCACTCAGTGTTTGAGAACCAGAATTAATAACCATCGGTTCAATATAAATAACGGATACCTTAAGCATAGTGTTTCTAGGCATTTTTTCCATATGCATAACTGCGAATTCAATAAAATCAATATCACTCCAATAGAGCACATCAGCAGTGACGTCCCAAATAGATTCAACAAATTGAAACAGAGAGAAAACTACTGGATTTTTAAAATGAACACCCTTCATCCTTTGGGTCTAAATGATATCTCAGAATCATCTTTAGATTAATCAATCCGACTATCCTTCAGACCTCCACAATATGGCAGTATCTAAACACTTCCAAATCCTTTTTTGGTCCACTACTACATTTATCCGAGGGCATTTCATGTGTCTTTTGCTACATTAACATCCACTAATTTTCCTGCTATATGTAACACATGATGCAAACATACCTTCCGTTTGTGTACATACAACCGCTTCTCACCTGCTATTGCTGATTTACGGCCCTATTTCAAATAGTCTATCAATCTTAGTTTCGGTCACACATCTATATTTGACAATCATCTTTTACTCACCCACCGTCCGATGTCCATATTCCGTTCCGGCCTGGCAGCCTCCGCCGGTCCTGCCTGAGCATCCCATCCTTCTCTCGCGTATTGCGTTCCACCTTGCGTTCCACTTCTGTTTGGAGCGCGTCGGCTTCCGTTACCCTTTTGGTTCCCGTGGCGACATGTAAACAAAACATAACATACAGCAGTACTCCCTAACAATACACACAACCCTTAGCCAAACAACGTTTACCCACCCCATTTTCCTGATGTCACCATCCACATTTTTTCTGTCAATAAAATTAATTAAACTATGACATTATTTTACACATTTTTCTTTTTAAACTTGCTACGCTCCAAAACATTTTTTTGTAGAGTACACAGCCTTTTATTATATATACTTTTTATCTGTCCTCTATGTATTTATATTATGATATGTTTTATTGGATTGTACTTTTGAACTTTGACCCGCTGCTGCGTTTTCGCGGTTTTTTGTGCAATTATCCAGTCTGAACTGGCGCTATATAAACTTGTCTCTTTTCTTCTGTAACCTCATGCCTGATGAAAGCGCCGGTTCGGTGCTGAAACGCGTTGCAATTAAAACAGTTTTTTACAAAACTATTCACCCGATCTTAGTAATCGTTTCTGTCCGCAACTATTAGCAGCGCCGTATAGATCCTATTTTTATCTGCAATCCTCGTACCCAAGCGGTCTCCTTGGCGACCGGCCCGGATCTGGCAGCAGCTACCCCGTGGACCCCAGTGCTCTACTCTTCTAACTCACACGGTGAGCATTTATATTCTTCACCCTCTTATATTACCTTCTTGATCCATACCAAGTGGCGCCGTGGCTTTTTCTCTCCTCGTTCTCATTCAAATGCTGACATCAGGTAACACTTGGAGACAAACATACTGTCACGTTGGGTTTGTGGACCCACTGGACCGTACCGCCTTGGCCAAAAGGGCGCTGAATACTTTTGTAAGACGATGTCGCGGTTCAGGCTGCCATGGGCTCCCTGGGAGCCTCGGGCCCCGGGTGGCCGCCCGAACCGCCCATATGATAATCCGCCACTGGTCACGGGTATGGACAATTTAGAAGAAACTGAAGTACTTTTTTACCCAAGGCTGTCTCTCCTAGCAACCCTAGGCTTTGAGACTTTTGGGGACACAGGCGCACAAGATGGCCTCCGAGGCCGCAATATAGACAGAGTCCCGAAGTGCATCTGCGTTGTTTCTCCTCGGTAGATAGCAGTGGCGTAACTACCGCTGTAGCAGCCGTAGCGACTGCTACGGGGCTTGCGGCAGGAGGGGGCCTGTGTTGCCCGCCGGCACGGGCCTGCACCATGGCAGGAGGCTCTGCTAGCTGCCGCTATGGCTGCTACAGCGCGATGCCACTGAACACTACAGCAGAGCAGGGAGGTATCTCCCCGCTCTGCCATTAAAGGGGTTGTTCCTACAAAAGACATGTATCCCCTATCCACAGGATAGGGGATACATGTTTGATTGCTGGCAGCGATAAGGAGAACAGGGGACCGAAAGTCCCCTGAAGTTCTCCATCACAAACCTCGGACTTCCGGGGTCTGTGTCGGCAGCTCCGTAGAAATGAATGGAGCGCCGGTCGCGCTTGTGCGCATGCGTGACCAGCGATCCTTTCATTTTTATTGAGCTGCGCAGACTCCGGAAGTCAGAGGTTAGTCATGGAGAACTTCGGGGGACTTTCGGTCCCCCGTTCTCCCTATCGTTGCCAGCGATCACACATGTATCCCCTATCCTGTGGATAGGGGATACATGTCTTTTGTAGGACACACTATAGGTGGGATTTTTTTGGGGGGTTGGGGCTGCATGGCGTTACCTACAGGGGGGCTGTATAGCGTTACCTACAGGGGGGCTGTATGGTGTTACCTACAGGGGGGGGCTGTATAGCGTTACCTACAGGGGGGGCTGTATAGCGTTACCTACATGGGGGCTGTATAGCGTTACCTACAGGGGGGCTGTATGGCGTTATCTACAGGGGGGGTCTGTATGGCGCTATCTACAGGGGGGCTGTATGGTGTTATCTACAGGGGGGTCTGTATGGCGCTATCTACAGGGGGGCTGTATGGCGTTATCTACTGAGGGGGCTGTATGGCGTTATCTACAGAGGGGGCTGTATGGCGTTATCTACAGGGGGGCTGTATGGCATTATCTACAGGGGGGGCTGTATGGCGTTATCTACAGGGGGGGCTGTATGGCGTTATCTACAGAGGGGGCTGTATGGCGTTATCTACAGGGGGATGTATGGTGCTATCTACAGGGGGGGCTGTATGGAGTTATCTACAGAGGGGGCTGTATGGCGTTATCTACAGGGGGCTGTATGGCGTTATCTACAGGGGGCTGTATGGAGTTATCTACAGGGGGCTGTATGGCGTTATCTACAGAGGGGGCTGCATGGCGTTAAGTTCTCCATCACAAACCTCGGACTTCCGGGGTCTGTGTCGGCAGCTCCGTAGAAATGAATGGAGCGCCGGTCGCGCTTGTGCGCATGCGTGACCAGCGATCCTTTCATTTTTATTGAGCTGCGCAGACTCCGGAAGTCAGAGGTTAGTCATGGAGAACTTCGGGGGACTTTCGGTCCCCCGTTCTCCCTATCGTTGCCAGCGATCACACATGTATCCCCTATCCTGTGGATAGGGGATACATGTCTTTTGTAGGACACACTATAGGTGGGATTTTTTTGGGGGGTTGGGGCTGCATGACGTTACCTACAGGGGGGCTGTATAGCGTTACCTACAGGGGGGCTGTATGGTGTTACCTACAGGGGGGGGCTGTATAGCGTTACCTACAGGGGGGGCTGTATAGCGTTACCTACATGGGGGCTGTATAGCGTTACCTACAGGGGGGCTGTATGGCGTTATCTACAGGGGGGGTCTGTATGGCGCTATCTACAGGGGGGCTGTATGGTGTTATCTACAGGGGGGTCTGTATGGCGCTATCTACAGGGGGGCTGTATGGCGTTATCTACTGAGGGGGCTGTATGGCGTTATCTACAGAGGGGGCTGTATGGCGTTATCTACAGGGGGGCTGTATGGCATTATCTACAGGGGGGCTGTATGGCGTTATCTACAGGGGGGGCTGTATGGCGTTATCTACAGAGGGGGCTGTATGGCGTTATCTACAGGGGGATGTATGGTGCTATCTACAGGGGGGGCTGTATGGAGTTATCTACAGAGGGGGCTGTATGGCGTTATCTACAGGGGGCTGTATGGCGTTATCTACAGGGGGCTGTATGGAGTTATCTACAGGGGGCTGTATGGCGTTATCTACAGAGGGGGCTGCATGGCCGGCCTTAGCTATGTTCGACCAGTGCGGTCGCACAGGGCGCCCCCCCCCACACTGCAAGAGGAGTGCCAGCAGGTGTGCATCCCCGCGCCGTTGCAACTAGCAGCGGGGATACACACACTAACTGCAGGCGCCTTTCCGCCCGGGTGCTTCTTCACTTATTAGCTGTTGCTACCGCTGTAGCAACTATAGCGGCTGATAGCGGTGACACGGGGCATGAGGGTGGTGGCACCGCTACAGCTGCTGTGGCTGCTATAGCGGTAGCGACGGCACTATAGCAGAGCAGGGAGGTATCTTCCTGCTCTGCTGTCTACTAGCACCACTGTAGCTCCCTGAAGGAGCTGAATCCCCATGTGGCCAGGGATTCCGCTCCTGGAGCGCTGTTTGATGTTTCTGTCCATATATGGACAGTTACATCAGGGGAAACTCCTGAAGCGGAATCCCCGGTCACAGCATTGCAGACTCTATGACCGGGGATTCCACTCCAGGAGAAGCCAATGACGTCATGGACACAGACGACAGGATCTTCTCCTGGAGTGGAATCGACGGTCATAGCGTCTGCAACGCTGTGGACGGGGATTCCGCCTCAGGAGTTTTCCCTGATGTCACTGTCCATATATGGGCAGAGGCATCAAGCAGCGCTCCAGGAGCGGAATCTCCTTCAGGGAGCTACAGTGGCGCTATCTTTACTGGAAGGGGGGGGGGGTTGCTATCTACAGGGGGGCTGTGGGCTGTGTGGCACTACCTACAAAGGACAACTGTGCAGGAGCACACAAAATACCCAGCTTTCCAGGGAATCAAAATAAAGTGTGGAAATAAACTAAGATATAACTTTTATTTAATCTAGCTAAAAAGATTAATCCTTTACTCAGACTAAATAAAAGTTATATCTTAGTTTATTTCCACACATTTATTTGATAGCTGGGAAAGCTGGGTATTTTGTGTGCTCCTGCACAGTTGTCCTTTTTTGAATATCTATTGCCCGCCAGCTATCAGGGTCATTTTGTAGCCCTTGCACTACCTATAAGGGGACTGTGGGCAGTGTGGCACTACCTACCAGGGGGCTGTAGGCAGTCTGGCACTAACTACCAGGGGGCTGTGGGCTGTATGGCACTGCCAACCAGTGGGCTGTGGGCTGTGTGGCTCTACCAACCACGGGGCTGTGGGCTGTGTGGCACTACTGTTATGGTATAAATATATGTATAATGTATCTGGGGCCCCAAGGAGTGAAATGTTATAGAGGAGAACATGTGTTACAATAGAATGGGTATTTTAGAAAGGTTAAGAGAGGAAATAGTTTGCAGCTGCTCTGCTGTCTCTTGAAATTGCGAACAGATGGTGGTCAATCACTTGACCAACCCCCCCTAAGCATAAAGGAAACCTAAGGGAATACCTTGAGTTCCACCAATGAGCTTTATGGGAAAGAAGGATGTAAGGATTGAATATACAGATGACTCATATGTTATGGAATGTTTTTGTTCTGATGCTATAAAAGCGACCACTACGGTTAAATAAAGTCAGAAGGATTTTTACCTTGAGAAACGTCTCAGTGTATCTGTTGCTTCTCCGAGCTCGCACCCCCCCCCCCACCTGATTTGAACCTGCATGGAGATCAAGGCGTAACGTGACTCAAATTGCGATCACAGAAATTGGCGCCCGAACAGGGACTTGACCAGAAGGACGGCACCCCACCTAGGGGATCTCCCGGGACTAGAGTGGCGACTCTCCAGACTAAGGAACGGGCAGACCACAGCTGCAGCAAGGTAAGAAGACTTAATTCTTACAAACTCTGCTCTGCACCTTCCTGTCTGGTAGGTCACCTTCCCGGTAGTACTCCTGAGGGATAGAGGGGCCACATGAGGGTATTTTTAGTGTAAAAATCTGGTCAAGTCTATATGTAATCCTACCCTCAGGATAAAGTGCCTGATCTCCATGGCAGTATTTGTATGAATGTTGTAGAAACCCAGTTTTGTGTCACAAATGCATTTTAGAATAAGGAAATTGTTTTTGGAAAAAAATTCCGATAATCCGGCAAATTACCAAAAACATGTGTACATGCTTCAGGTGACTACGGGGATTATGATAGGCTAAATTTTAGCCCGGAAATCGAAAATTTTGTGCAATCTGATAATCCGGCAAAATACCGAAAATGTGTGTACAGCATTGAGGTACTTGCAGAGATTATCATGCACTGATTTTCAGCTCAAAATTCCAGAATTTTGTGCAATCTGATAATCCGGCATGTCAAAAGAACAGCTTGATTTTACGTTTGCCTTGTTATTTGGATTAGGAATATTTGTCATGGTGCGGAGGGCACGTACTCGAGTGGTGTCTCAGACGAGGGAAGTAAGCTAGTTATAAAAGGACTGTGAAAGGGAAGATTCTCTGGCCAGAGTAGAAGAGTAAGTACGGAAACTAGAACTGTCTAAAATAGATGAGAAAGAAATTCATCTGTCAGTAGCTAAAATCTGTAACAAAATAAGAAGTATCAAGTGGATAAGTAATTGTCGAAAATAGGCAAGAAAGAAATTTGCCTATCAGGAAACTTACCCCTTGAATTACTTAGGGTGTGCCAAAAAAGGCCACCACTTACAGTCACAAGATGAGGAACTTGGTGTTCCTATTAAGAAGTTTCGAGGGGATAAGTAACTGTCTAAAATAGGTGAGAAAGAAATTCACCTATCAGGAAAATTACCCCCTACATAACTTAGGGTCTGCCCATAGGCGACCACTTATAACTAGTGAACAATGGGGAACTTGGTGTCCCTATTACGAGATGAGCACCCACAAGGACTGACAGCCAAACAGGCAGTAGCAGAAAGAGAAGGTAAAAAGGCAACACAAGGAACGAATCAGTTAATGAAGGCATGTGGAATGGGAAAAGCGGGAAGATTAGATCGGGAAAAATATAGATGATATAATGAGCAGATCCTTTGTGGGATTATTGTTTAGTTGGTTGTAATTTGGCTCAGTTGGATAGTGAATTAGTGTGGGACTTTCCCTAACAGCCAATAGCCATAGTGTTTGTTAGTGAAGATAAAAACTGAGAGAGAAGGGTAAGAGTCCCCTCCATCATAGCAGGGCTATGGGCAACAGTCACGGCAAACGAGAGTCGTCCGTTGAGGTATGGCATATGGGTGAGCAAGCACCTGTTAAAATGGTGTAAGTTTACTAGGGGATTGTAAATCCAGAATCACAGAGTCAAATGACAAAGCAGATTGGAGTAGATGGATTGTAGCATCTTTTAGAAAGCAACAAAGAGCCTAATGTATCTGTAATGTTAATACACTGAAGTAAAAGTGCAGGAGGTTGTCAGAGGAAATTCATATTTTATAAAGTTAAGTTTAAAGCAAAGGGAGGTATAGAAGTAGTAGTTGTTTTAATGTTGCAAATGACCTTATAGTAAATTCCCATATGGTATAATTTAGAATCAACTAGTGTGATAAGGGAAGTTGGAAGGTAGAAAGTTGATGGAAAATGCTTTAGAGGGATTTGCAGAAGAGGAAGTTAGGAATAAGAAAGGTATTGTAGGTATTAGAGAACAGGACCAGCCGACGCCCGGTAATGGCGTCCGTACCTCATGTTGAGTGTGTCCTCATTGTTGGTGGGAAACCCCCTGCGCACTGTTTCCAATGGGAGAGGCTGCCCCCCCCCCCCTGCCACTGATGTGGCCACGCCCGGCCCATCCAAATCAGTATGAAATAATCACCTTGTTAATTTTGTCATTTGTAGTGTTTTTTCTATTTACAGAAGTTCCAGTCTAGTTCACTGATGAAACAACACGTCATCATAATATAGAGATGGTGGCCGACAGATTGTACGGTTAAACATTAACATAGATAATTCTTATACAATGGTGTGATGAATGATTGCAGATACGTATGTTGTTTTGCAGGCATTGAAAGTGTTAAGATTGTGAGAAGTTGTGAGAAGCTGAGATTGTGTGACCCCCCTCCCTCCCCCCTAAAGTGTGCTGTGTTTGGGAGGAGGAGGAGGGGGGCTGACTGGGTGCAGTCTGCAGGGCTGATGAGACAAAGGGATCTCAATATGCACTGCTGAGATATATATATATATCAGTAATGTCTACAAACCGAAATACATTTCTTCTCTTTTGCGCAAGCGCTGTTGGTTATAAAAGTTACGATATTTATGTGTTATGATGTGATCAGATTTCATGTGTTTTGATGTTAATTCAGATGTATTAAACTACAGATACTGTGAGACACGGGGGTTTTGAAAATGTATGTGCCCCCACCATTATACTGTTTATTGGTTTGCAGTAATTAATGTTATCAGAGATAATATTTTCTGTTTTATTGAATAACTAACTACAATTGTTTTGTTTTTGATTTCACACATGAGTTATATCATTGTAAAGATCAAATGTTTGTCAGGAAAAAGTCATTTTTGTTTCAGGCTGTTGTACATTACAGGGGGTTAAATTAGTGTTATGTTGAGATGTAGTTTTGAACTCTGCTACATCACTCTCGCAGAGTCCACAAAGGGGGGAAGGGTGAAGGGACTGATCAGGTACAATTGTGGTTTATGTGTAAGAGACCATCCCCCTCCAGCAAAGTTACACAGGAGGCGATGTGATGTCACTCACACGAGTTTTTATGGATTTAGATGAGGGAGAAGGCAAAACAAAACTTGTCTGGACATTGTTAATTTGATGTAAAGTTTTTGGGAATGTTTTATTTTTATTTGTTTTTGTATTAATCAAGTATTTGCAGAACCTGATAAAAGTGAGATTCTCAAAGTATTCTGGATTATCAGCTGAATGAGGAGGAGTTGTGTTTGGTAGCAGCTTGTGACACCAATCCATGGAGTACCTCTACGCAAGCATATACTTTGTACTGTACTGAACAAAATGGACATGCCACTGCAGTTCTCATACAAAGTCATGGACCACAGCAGCGCCCGGTAGCATGTTATTCAGCTAGACTAGACCCTGTGGCCCGAGGTTCCCCATCATGTGTGAGAGCTATCATTGCTGTAAATTCAATGTTAAACAAGGCCTCAGATTTGGTCCTGGCATTTCCACCACATGATATTACTGCTATTCTAACTCAAGTACAACCTAAGCATTTGTCCACTGCAAGACATTTGAAATGAACCTGTGCTCTTCTTCTTCCTGAGCAGGTTACTTTACACCGCTGTACTACATTGAACCCAGCTACCTTACTGCCTTTGGAGCAAGGGGGAGAAGACGTAGGTAAAGTATGGTCACAATTTTTGTCTGAAACTGATGAACATGATTGTATGGCCCTTATGGCCCAGGAAACAGTGGGCTTCGCACATGTAAAAGATACCCCACTCCAAAACCCAGACCTAATGCTCTTTGGGGATGGTTCAAGGTATTGTGTAGAAGGATCTTTTCTTACAGGATATGCAGTAACCACCGAAGATGTAGTCCTAGAAGCAGCCTCCTTACCAGCGTCCCGCTCAGCACAAGAAGCGGAGCTTAAGGCCCTGGCAGCAGCATGCCAACATGCAGAAGGAAAGACAGCAAATACATACACTGACTCTCGATATGCTTTTGGGATTGCACACGATTATGGCCCCATATGGAGGGCAAGACAATTTTTGACCTCTGCAGGTACACCTGTAAAGAATGCAGACTTTGTAAAATACTTGATGGAGACCCTGATGTTACCCACAGAAGTAGCAGTAGTAAAAATTAAAGCTCACACTAAGGTGAGTTCACCAGAGACAAAAGGGGAAATGCTTTGGCAGACGAAGCAGCAAAGCAAGCAGCACAGAAGCTACCCGTGTTAGCAGCCGTATGTCAGATAAAAGATCCAGAGGAAACAAGACCAGCTGTAAGCCCGGAACTACTGCAAAAACTTCAAGGACAAGCAACAAAAGAAGAAAAAGACAAGTGGACGGCCCAAGGAGCAACGCTACGAAAAGATGGCCTCTGGCAATGATGGCCAGAAGCTTTTCTAGTAACCAAAGCTACAGCCGTAGCCCCAGCAAGGAAACTGATCAACGAGGTGGTGTGCAGATATGGAGTTCCAGAGGTGATCGAGAGCGACAGAGGAACGCATTTTACGGGTGAAATCATGAACCATGTGTTGTCAGCTCTAGGCATAAGTCAAGCCCTACATACACCATACCATCCACAAAGTAGTGGGAAGGTTGAGAGACTAAATGGGACTCTCAAATTGAAAATCCAAAAAGCAATGGTAGAAACCGGGAAACCATGGACCGAGTGTCTACCATTAGCCTTGTTCTCAGTAAGATACACGCCCACAAAAAGAACAGGTCTCAGCCCATATGAGATCTTATTTGGGTCGGCTCCCAGATTAGGATGTTATTTTCCACAGGTGCTCCAAATGCAGTATGGTAGACTAACAGATTATGTATAAACGCTGAACAAACAATTGACCAAGGTGCATGCACAAGTCTTTGCTTCCATTCTAGGTCCTGATTCAGTTGAAGGGACGCATAAGCTAGAACCAGCAGATTGGGTCGTTGTCAAAAGACACGTGAGGAAAAGTCTAGACCCAAGATTTGATGGTCCTTTTCAAGTCCTACTCGTTACAAGCACCTCAGTGAAGCTCGAAGGAAAGGCAAGCTGGATTCACGCCAGTCATTGTAAAAAGGTTCTTCAGCCAGAAGAATGAAGATCTTTGCGGTTGTTGCGGCGGTTGTTGCGTGTGCTCTTATACAAAAAAGCAGAACTGCTACTCCTGTACACGTAATCAGTACAGAATCACTGGAACAGTTCAGGACAGGGTGGGCGAATGCCACAGTGGATAGAAAGCAGGGTAACTACACCTGTAAGGCCAATGACCCGTGTTATACTACAAATGTGACTACAACCGAAGGGACTTGGAAAAAAAGGACCACATGGAGGGACTGTGTACCTTCACATAGACAAAACAGCCAACATTAGCATACAAGAAGAGACGCCGGGGCTGTTGTTTTGTTGTTATGAACCAGATTTACAGTATCTATAGAAATATACAACCAGTAAAAATAGAAATGAAATGATAAATAAGACTTATGAAAGATGCAACAAGGAGAGGCTCAACTCTACGATTGTAATAAAAGGAACTGATGGGATGATATTATGTATGAATAATAGCCAAATAAGAAATAGAATATATTTTGTATTCTTGATAACAATTTTAAGAGATAGTTTTAAGCCACATATAACAGTACAAAGTCTGGAAAGAATCGCACACACTTGTAAGAGCGCTGTAACCCAACAGCAGAAAGAGAATGTACACTTCAATATTTCCTTCCCTGAATCTCCCAGCTGTCATAGACAAAAAAGAGAATGGTATGACCCGCTATTAGGAGGGGTAGGAACGGGATTAGGAGTATTGAATGGTATACAGTTAGAAACAGTTATGAACAAATTAAACTCAGTGGGAGATGACACATCTACTGCATTAAGGATAGGTGCCTCATGGTTACCTACTACCTTTGCCATACAGCAAAAAGGGTTAGCTATAGATGAACTGTTTCTAAATGTTTTTAATGAAAGTATGCTAACCGAATATAGAACATTACAGAATGTATCAACTTTTGTAAATTGGACAGTATGTACGCTTAAAACGATGTGGCAACAAGAACAGATGAATAATTTTAAGAATAACTTGTTTAGTAGTCATGTCAGGCAATGGACAGACATTCTGCCCATAGGAGAGAGAAATGATACGTGGTTATTGTTCCAGCCTGAGTATACTGAGTGTACACCTAAATGGTGTGCAGGAAGACTAATAGCATTTAATGTGAAAAATCCTACTCTATTATGCAAATTTATTGTTATGCCAATGGTAATGATTGATCCGGTGACATTATTAGGACAATATTGGATGCCAGAAATAAAAGGAACACACATAGATTCTCAAAATAAGACAAGGAATATAGATTTGTGCCAATTAACAGAGCAAGGATATGTATGTAATGAACAGTCAGGGATATATGAACCCTGTCTAATGCAGCACCAGGATAATGTATGCGCACTCACTATAATCCCACAAGCTAACCTACAGGTTTATATTGAAGTAGGTCCACAGCATGTATGTTTAATAACTAACAACAAGCAGACCCTTAGCCAGTTTAATCTCATAGGACCATTTTCAGAATGTCTATACAATGTGACGCATTTGACTTGGGGGAACCAAACTATAGTGTTCCTGCCTACTTTAGAAGAAATAATGTCCACTGTATGGGTACCTGAACCTTTGCCCTATGGAAATTTTAGTTTGCCACTGGAAGAGTTAAAACAAGTGTTACAAAAGTCTAAAGACGTAAAGAAATTGATAGCAGCCCATAATGTAACTCTAAGTAAAGTGAAAGTACTGGCTACAATAGCAGCTAAGGAAGTAATAAATTTATCGTCAGCAATAAAAGATGCTAGTGCCCATCACTGGTATGACATATTTACAGGATTTTCCCCCACTGCCACTAAGATACTGCACGTGTTATTCCAACCCTTGATATGTTTCATAATATTGTTTGTATTGCTTACATGTTTTAATTGTTATACATTTTGCAAAATAAGGGAAGCATTCAATCAGAGGCCTATACATTATGATGAAAGAGTGTTGTGAGATTACCCCACCTACATACCTGTGTGAATCAAGTGAAGAAATGGATCGAAGCCTTGCTATCAGGAGATAGAAGTAGCATTGGAATTTAGGTGTTGGTAAAATCACAAAAGGAGGGATTGTTATGGTATAAATATATGTATAATGTATCTGGGGCCCCAAGGAGTGAAATGTTATAGAGGAGAACATGTGTTACAATAGAATGGGTATTTTAGAAAGGTTAAGAGAGGAAATAGTTTGCAGCTGCTCTGCTGTCTCTTGAAATTGCGAACAGATGGTGGTCAATCACTTGACCAACCCCCCCTAAGCATAAAGGAAACCTAAGGGAATACCTTGAGTTCCACCAATGAGCTTTATGGGAAAGAAGGATGTAAGGATTGAATATACAGATGACTCATATGTTATGGAATGTTTTTGTTCTGATGCTATAAAAGCGACCACTACGGTTAAATAAAGTCAGAAGGATTTTTACCTTGAGAAACGTCTCAGTGTATCTGTTGCTTCTCCGAGCTCGCACCCCCCCCCCACCTGATTTGAACCTGCATGGAGATCAAGGCGTAACGTGACTCAAATTGCGATCACACTACCAACCAGGGGGCTGTGGGGCACTACCAACCAGAGGGCTGTGGGGCACTACCAACCAGGGGCTGTGGGGCACTACCAACCAGGGGGTTGTGGGGCACTACCAACCAGGGAGCTGTGGGGCACTCCCTACCAGGGGGCTGTGGGCTGTGTGGCACTCCCTACCAGGGGTCTTTACGACACTTCCTACCAGGGGGCTGTGCGACACTCCCTACAGGGGGCTGTGCGGCACTCCCTACAGGGGGCTGTGTGGCACTCCCTACAGGGGGCTGTGCGGCGCAATCTACAAGGGGGCTGTGTGGCGCTATCTACAAGGGGGCTGTGTGACGCTATCTACAAGGGGGCTGTGTGGCGCTACCTACAAGGGGGCTATGTGGCGCTACCTACAAGGGGGCTGTCTGGTGCTACCTACAAGGGGGCTATCTGGCGCTACCTACAAGGGGGCTGTCTGGCGCTACCCACAAGGGGGCTGTGTGGCGCTACCTACAAGGGGCTATGTGGTGCTACCCACAAGGGGGCTGTGTGGCGCTACCCACAAGGGGCTGTGTGGCGCTACCCACAAGGGGGCTGTGTGGCGCTACCTACAAGGGGCTGTGTGGCGCTACCCACAAGGGGCTGTGTGGCGCTACCCACAAGGGGCTGTGTGGCGCTACCTACAGGGAGCTGTGTGACGCTACCTACAGGGGGCTGTGTGATGCTACCTACAAGGGGCTGTGTGGCGCTACCTACAGGGGGAATCTGTGAGTGGGGGGCTGATGGTCATTTTACTGTGAGTGGTGGGCTGATGGTCTTTAAGTGGTTTCCACCTCTGACCTCCAATTGAAATTAATAGGAGGCAGAAAATACCAGCGGCGCCCGTTTGGAGCTTTTTTTTCCTGCGTCTTTTGCATTCGCTTCAACAGCTTAAGAAAAAACACAAAAAAAAGGTCACACAATGCTGTCAGTTGCTGAAGGAATTTTGAGGCAGATTTTTTTTGCCTTATAAAAAAACGTGTGTGAACGTACCCTACAAGCGGAGTGCTTGTTCTTAGCCGTTTTCTGTCTTTCTCAAAACAATTTTTGGTAGTGGGGCCCTGAGGAAATTTAGTTTTTCCAGTGCTGCCTAGAGACCGAAAAGGTTGGGAAACTCGGTATTAGGCTACAGGGTCCCGTCATGGGGCAGCTCAGTTCGTCATGGGAACGGGGCCTAAGTGAGTACAATTTTTGTTATTGTTTGGGCGCACTGTCTACAAGGGGGAGGTGGGGGACTGTATGGCACTGTCTACATGTGGGAGGTGGGGGCTGTATGGCATGATTTACAAAAAGGAGGTGGGGAATTATGGCACTGTCTACAAGGAGGCTGTATGGCAAAATCTACAGGGGGGCACTATACTGTGTGGGGGCCACTAAGCGGACATTATACTGTGTAGGGGTACTACAGATGGCATAATACTTTGGGCACAATTAGAGGACAAAATACTGTGTCCTTGAAGGGGTTGTAATATATTGTATTATTAAATATTATTATTATACTGTATGGGGGCACTAAAGGGGCATTATAATTTTTTTATGGGGCATTTTTTTTAATGATGAGTTGGGGCGCCGAAAGATCATTTCGAACAGGGCACCATCTATCCTAGGGCCGGCCCTGGGGGGCTGTAGGGAGTTATCTACAGAGGGGGCTGTATGGCGTTATCTACAGGGGGCTGTATGGCGTTATCTACAGGCGGGGCTGTATGGCGTTATCTACAGGGGGGGCTGTATGGCGTTATCTACAGGGGGGTCTATATGGCGTTATTTACAGGGGGGCTGTATGGCGTTATCTACAGAGGGGGCTGTATGGTGTTATCTACAGAGGGGGCTGTATGGAGTTATCTACAGGGGGGCTGTATGGCGTTATCTACAGGGGGCTGTATGGCGTTATCTACAGGGGGGCTGTATGGCGTTATCTACAGGGGGGCTGTAAAAAAGGCACTATCTACAACGGGGTGTTGTGTGACACCCAGGGGAGGGGGGACCCCAGTCAAAAGTTGGCTATGGGGCCCAGTCTTTCCTAGTTACGCCCCTGGTAGATAGCTAACTCCTTAGGAGGATTGGCATCTGAGGACAGCAGAGGTTGCTACAAGGATCCTCATATCAATCCGGGCGGACAGAAGGATGAGGTCATTCAAGGTAGACGGTAGATCTCGAGCGGCAAGTTCGTCCTTAATCTTAGGCGACAGTCCCTGCCAGAATATAGCCACCAGGGCCTCATTGTTGCACAACAGTTCCCCTGCCAGGGTGTGGAAGTGGATGGCGTACTCCCCACGGAATTATCTCCTTGGCGCATGTTTAGCAAGGAAGCCGTTGCAGATGAAACTTGTCCAGGCTCCTCAAACACCATGCGAAAAGTCCGGAGGAAGCCCTGGAAGTCACGGGTCTCTGGTCCTTGTCTCTCCCAGATAGGATTCACCCATGCAAGAGCCTTGCCAGTGAGGAGAGAGATGATGAAAGCGACCCTTGCGCCATCAGACGAAAATGCCCTTGCATACAGGCTGTAGTGGATCTGGCACTGGTTCAAAAATCCACGACTGGTACCTGCGTCTCCATCATAGCGGTCAGGAAGTGGTAAAGAGAAACGGGGATCAACACTGCCAGGAGGTGTAGTCTCAGGATCAACACTGTCAGGAGGTGTAGTAGGAGGAACGGCAGCTTGTGCCTTCTGCCAACGTGCGAGAATGTTCAAGGCCTGGAGGAGTTGGTCCTGTCAAGACCGGAGGTCCAGTATATCTGCCCACATCTCTTGTGACGTCATCTTGGTCTTTAATAATGGAAGCAGGACCCATATAGTTGGTGGGCTAATTAACAATCAATAGAAATATTTGCCTGCCGGCAAAAGGCCCTTTTTAACAACTACAAGCAAGATAAAATAACACATTTTTATTAGGCTATTATAGCAAAGACACACTACATAGAAATTAAAAGGTATGTTCACTGCTGATAGTAACCAGCATAGTGCATTGTGTGCCAGTAGCAAGATTCAAAGTGTCAGTAGCAAGATTCAAAGTGTCAGCGGCTGCAGCATCTTGTTCTTGGATCAACCAGCGGGGTCCATGGCCTGAGCGTACTGTCACGCTGGGTTTGTTGACCCACTGGACCGTACCGCCTTGGTGGTATGGCAGCTGGTGAATAGGGAGCAGGAAACAGTCTATAGTTTGTATAGGGTACCTGTGGCAGCTCGGACAGTAGCAAGTCAGGCTCGGCTGGGACTAGGCAACAGGCAGACTTCAGGCGTGGCGAAGCAGGACAGGCGTGGTATGCAGCATAGCACGACTACAGCTCAGCACGGCACTTGACCAGGATAGCACGGGATACAGGATACAGGATACAGGTACGGGAAACACTGGAAACTGGAAGACACTAGTAGACCATTTGCATAGACAAACTAGAATCGGACAAACAATGCTCAGGCATCGGAGGAAGGGGCTGGGTGCTCTGGGCATAATCAGCTCAATCTCCCACCTGCGTGAGCTTTGGCTTCTTAAGTCTGGACTGAGCTCACGACGGCACCCTGGTGGTCACTGTTGAACAGGTAGCCCATATGTGCAGACATCTCTGGAGAGAAGGGCGTCGACTGGATGGAAGGAGTTCGTGGTCGGCGACCACGGTTGTTTCACATACAATGGGGTGTTGTTAACTGTTCTTTCCCATGAGGGAGTTTGTTGCGCTAATGAGAAATAGTTGCACTTAATGTCTGGGCGTTCAGCCAACCCGCTAGCATAGCTGTATGAAGGCCATATTATGAACACATAAAGATAACACATTTATTTGAGACCCGAGAAACTATGTCGAGGAAAGGTCAATAAAATAATGGAGAATACATATCTTAGTAATTCGGCATCCTGCTTGATAATTCATAATGTAATTTAATACAGAGATTATAATGGTTAAATGGATTGCTTTGGCCATTAGGTTCCTCACCCCCCTGGAACCAACTGAACTCCACTTCTGGGCAAGTCAGGCATAAACCGGGTTACAGGTTGCCCTCCAAGCTTTGACAAGGAGATGTAAGTATTGGTCGTCTAACTGGCATTAGGCCCAAAGGCGGATTACCATATGGGCGGATTGGTTCTGAAACGACATGGCCTCCAAAAGATTTGATGAACTTGTGAATCGTGGCAAAGTTGCGACAAAACTAGTTTGTGCAGAACCTGCATTTTTCTATATATGTGCAGGTCCTGAAACCAGAGGGTAGGCAGCAAGGTTCCACAGGAGGAGAGTGTGAGCTACTGTGTAACTGTTTGCACTTGCACCTGTTGTATGTATGTGTACTTAGTGTATTTATTTATCTTTGTTTAGCTGTATTGCTTTTGAAGTCACATGGGCCCAGATGCACTTCTTGCACAGGGGACCTTTGCTGTCATTGTCCCAACCTGGTCAGAGATATTCTACCCTAGAAGCAATACTTCTAAGGGAGAATACTTCTGTACACAGTGCATTTGAGGGAGCATGCCACCTTTGTATGCCTTCGAATGAAATCTGAGACATACAGAGGTACTGTAGAGGCCTCATGAGACTCCATGAGAACCATATTACTACTCCGTACAAAATGGAGCTTCAACACAGTCCTGTGCATGAGGCCTTAACATTAGCAGTGATCTGTTAGAAAAAAAAATGCATACATTTTATAAAGTCATTTAACATTTAAGAAGTATTCATATTATACTGTATATAATTCTATTACATATACCAAAAAAACCAAAACCTATATAATTCTATTTTTTATAAATTCCATGTGTACTAAATGAATATATAAAAAATATCTATTTTGTATCTATCTACCTTTGTATAGTAAATATTATTATTAATGCAACATATATTGTTATTTGTAAACCTCTTTACCACTGAATGTTTAATTACAATATTTGAATTGTAATACTGTAATTTACCACAAGATGGCAGCTATAAATTTTTTCAGAAGAGTCTGTACTAACAAGCCTCTTCCTTGCCTTTCCCTTGTAGCGCTCATTTTAAAAACCTAACAGACACATGCAGTTGCGTGGCTATAGGGGTCGCAGTGGTCGCAGTGTCGTAGGGGCCCCTGTTGCCATACAGCATGCTGATTAAATACATTTTCGGTGCCGTGAAGCCGACACTTCCAGGTTACGATGACATAGTACACTTTGTGCACCATGCAGTGGCGTAACTACCGCCGTAGCAGCCGTAGCGGCTGCTACGAGGCCCACGGCATGAGGGGGCCCGTGTTGCCCACCGGCACGGGCCCCCACCATGGCCGGAGGCTCCGCTAGTAGCCGCTACGGCTGCTACAGCGCAACGCCACTGAACACTACGGCAGAGCAGGGAGATATCTCCCCGCTCTGCCATTAAACAAGACATGTATCCCCTATCCACAGGAGAGGGGATACATGTGTGATCGCTGGCATTGATAGGGAGAACGGGGGACTGAAAGTCCCCTGAAGTTCTCCATCACAAACCTCGGACTTCCGGGGTCTGTGTCGGCAGCTCCGTAGGAATGAATGGTGCTTGTGCGCATGCGTGACCAGCGCTCCTTTAATTTTTATTGAGCTGCGCAGACGCCGGAAGTCAGAGGTTAGTCATGGAGAACTTGGGGGGACTTTCGGTTCCCCGTTCTCCCTATCGCTGCCAGCGATCACACATTTATCCCCTATCCTGTGGATAGGGGATACATGTCTTTTGTAGGACACACTGTAGGTCGCGATTTTTTGGGAGGGGGGGCGCTGTATGGCGTTCCCTACAGGGGGGGCTGTATGCCGTTCCCTACAGGGGGGGGCTGTATGGCATTCTCTACAGGGGGGCCGTATGGCGTTCTCTACAGGGGGGCCGTATCGCGTTCTCTACAGGGAGGCTGTATGGCATTAGCGCCATACAGCCCCCTCTGTAGATAACGCCATACAGCCCCCTCTGTAGATAACGCCATACAGCCCCCTCTGTAGATAACGCCATACAGCCCCCCCTGTAGAGAACGCCATACAGCCCCCCCTGTAGGGAACGCCATACAGCCCCCCTGTAGGGAACGCCATACAGCCCCCCCTGTAGAGAACGCCATACAGCCCCCCCTGTAGAGAATGCCATACAGCCCCCCCTGTAGAGAACGCCATACAGCCCCCCTGTATATAATGCCATTCAGCCCCCCCCCTGTAGAGAACGCCATACGGCCCCCTCTGTAGATAACGCCATACAGCCCCCCTGTAGAGAACTCCATACAGACCCCCTGTAGATAACGCCATACAGCCCCCAGTAGATAACGCCATACAGCCCCCCTGTAGATAATGCCATACAGCCCCCCTGTAGATAACGCCATACAGCCTCCACTGTAGAGTACGCCATACGGCCCCCCCATTGTAGGGAACGCCATACAGCCCCCACTGTAGGGAACGCCATACAGCCCCCCCTGTAGGGAACGCCATACAGCCCCCCCTGTAGGGAACGCCATACAGCCCCCCTGTAGGGAACGCCATACAGCCCCCCCTGTAGAGAACGCCATACAGCCCCCCCTGTAGAGAACGCCATACAGCCCCCCCTGTAGAGAACGCCATACAGCCCCCTGTAGATAACGCCATACAGCCCCCCTGTAGAGAACGCCATACAGCCCCCTGTAGATAACGCCATTCAGCCCCCTGTAGATAACGCCATACAGCCCCCTCTGTAGATAACGCCATACAGCCCCCCTGTAGATAATGCCATATAGCCCCCCTGTAGATAACGCCATACAGCCCCCCTGTAGATAATGCCATACAGCCCCCCTGTAGATAACGCCATACAACCTCTACTGTAGAGTACGCCATACGGCCCCCCCATTGTAGGGAACGCCATACAGCCCCCACTCTAGGGAATGCCATACAGCCCCCCCTGTAGGGAACGCCATACAGCCCCCCCTGTAGGGAACGCCATACAGCCCCCCCTGTAGGGAACGCCATACAGCCCCCCCTGTAGGGAAAGCCATACAGCCCCCCCTGTAGAGAACGCCATACAGCCCCCCTGTAGATAACGCCATACAGCCCCCCTGTAGATAACGCCATACAGCCCCCTCTGTAGATAACGCCATACAGCCCCCCTGTAGAGAACTCCATACAGCTCCCCTGTAGTTAACGCCATACAGCCCCCCTGTAGATAACGCCATACAGCCCCCTGTAGATAACGCCATACAGCCTCCACTGTAGAGAACGCCATACAGCCCCCCCCCCCTTGTAGGGAACGCCATACAGCCCCCACTCTAGGGAACGCCATACAGAGTCCCCCCTGTAGATAACACCATACAGCCCCCTTTGTAGATAACGCCATACAGACCCCCCTGTAGATAACGCCATACAGCCCCCCTGTAGATAACGCCATACAGCCCCCACTGTAGGGAATGCCATACAGAGGGGGCTATATGGCGTTATCTACAGGGGGGGCTGTATGGCGTTATCTACAGGGGGATGTATGGCGCTATCTACAGAGGGGGCTGTATGGCGTTATCTCCGGCGGGGCTGTATGGCATTATCTACAGGGGGGCTGTCAAAAAGGCACTATCTACAAGGGGGGGTTGTGTGACACCCAGGGGAGGGGGGGCCCCAGTCAAAAGTTTGCTATGGGGTCCAGTCTTTCCTAGTTACGCCCCTGGCACCATCTGACCGTGACGTCACGTGAGTGGCGCTCCAGCCAGCGTGGAAGAGCCGGTGCGGAGGACTCCTTGCTCCAGCATTCACTGTGACCTGAGTGGCTCGACGCAGACAGGCGCTATGTAGCGACATCATCGCGCCTGCCTGCGCCGATTCACTCGTAGCACACAAGGGAGGAGGCGAAGAATCCTCCACCCAGAGTGGGAACGGGGATAGGTAAGTAATTATGTTTTCTATTATGCACATATGGGGGCATTATACTGTATGGGGGGCTGATATGGCGGGGGGTATTATACTGTATGGGGGGCGGATATGGCATGGGGCTGATAGGATGGGGGCATTATACTGCGTGGGGGCTGATATGGGGGAATTATACTGTGTGGGGGCTGATATGGAGGGGTATTATACTGTAAGGGGAGCTGATATTGGGGCATTATACTGTATGGGGAGCTCATATGGGGCATTGTACTGTATGGGGCTGATATGGGGGCATTATACTGTATGGGGGCTGATATGGGGGGCATTATACTGTATGGGGAGCTGATATGGAGGGGCATTATACTGTATGGGGAGCTGATATTTGGGGCATTATACTATATGGGGAGCTGATATGGAGGGGCATTATACTGTTAGGGGAGCTCATATGGGGGGCATTATACTGTATGGGGAGCTCATATGGGGCATTGTACTGTATGGGGCTGATATGGGGGCATTATACTGTATGGGGGCTGATATGGGGGGCATTATACTGTATGGGGAGCTGATATGGAGGGGCATTATACTGTATGGGGAGCTGATATTTGGGGCATTATACTATATGGGGAGCTGATATGGAGGGGCATTATACTGTTAGGGGAGCTCATATGGGGGGCATTATAATGTATGGGAAGCTTATATGGGGCATTGTACTGTATGGGGCTGATATGGGGGCATTATACTGTATGGGAATCTCATATATATATATATATGGCATGGGGCTGATAGGATGGGGGCATTATACTGCGTGGGGGCTGATATGGGGGAATTATACTGTGTGGGGGCTGATATGGAGGGGTATTATACTGTAAGGGCAGCTGATATTGGGGCATTATACTGTATGGGGAGCTCATATGGGGCATTGTACTGTATGGGGCTGATATGGGGGCATTATACTGTATGGGAATCTCATATGGGGGAATTATACTGTGTGGGGGCTGATATGGAGGGGCATTATACAGTATGGGGGGCTGATATGGGGGGCATTATACTGTATGGGGCTGATATGGGGTGCACTATACTGTATGGGGGCAGCTACGTGGGGCATTATACTGTGGGGGCTGATATGGGGAGCATTATACGGTATGGGCAGTCATGGGGGGCATTATACTGTATGGGGCAGTTATGGGGGCATTATACTGTGTGGGGGCAGCTATAGGAGCATTATACTGTGTGGGGGCATTATACTATGGGGGCTGTTGGGCAAGGCATCTGGGCAGAGGCGCGCGCAGTGGTCTGGTGATGGTGATGTTGGGGAGGGGTAGGGGGGCCCAAGCTGAATTCTTGCACCCGGGCCCATGAGTATTTAGCTACGCCCCTCGACACATGTATAAAAAGTGTTGATTAAAAATGGTGTGAATTTACAGGCTGTGCGTCAAATACACACAATGAACACACCGATGTATACAAATTTTATAAAAGTTCTGTATATTGGAGCATGCTCACCTAAACCTGAAATGTAGTAAAATAAATAGAATATTATATCTTTGATGTTATGCCCCTTTAGAGAAACCCTACAAATACATGCTTAGTCTGACCTACTGTAAGCTGCCTAACAGACTTTTTTGCATAGAAAATGTCGCACACTGGATAAATTTGGGGTATTTTTTGCAACAGATAAAACCCCACTCCCAAGCTAAAAACTTGAATATGAAGATAAACACCCAAAAACTTGCTACACCAGTTTTGAAATGTGCTGGAAATATCAAAGTCTGGGAGTAACTGTGGAGGGGATGCAGCACTAAACCAGCGCTGAGGCTACTTTATTCTCAGGATCGGTGGGGATTTTGGCAGTCTGACTATTACTTTGTGAATTGGGAAAATCCCTATAAATTGTATTAAGACCTCTTTATTTAATGTTTAAATGCAGTACATTTTCAGGAAAGCCGATGTATTGGAGTACGGGCTCATAGAGTTTCTATTGAGCCCGTACTCCAATACATTGATTTCCAGAAAAGGCCGAACAGATGCGAAGCGGCTGAGCGCTTCATTTTCGCGATTAGTGGGGGTCTCAGTGCTCGGACCCCCACCAATCAAAACTTCAGACATGTCACTATGACATGTCAGAAGTTTGTTGAACATTTGGTTACACTGTAATTCATGGATGTGTGCACAGTGTGGCTACTATGGAGTTCAGTAGCTAAGCATGCCCACTGAAGGACTGCCACGAGCAAGTGAGATGAATGGAGCAGAGAGGGCAAAATTAAAAGATTGAGAGTGGATAGAACAGAGAGATGGTAGAAGATGCCACAGAAGAAAACGTTGGATACATATCCACCTGTTGGGTGTGGGCATAATTAAGTAAGTTTCCATTTAACTTTTTTCAATGGAACCGCATGATTGTTGTTTTATACCCCTCAATCGCAGGATGCCATAAAAACCACAGTTTTCAAACACATATTGTGCATGGGTCAAGAATATGTAGTATCAAAAACATAAGGTGTGTTTTTTTTCCGCCCAGAAATCTGAGCCTCTGAATTTAGATGTTGATGTGTAGATGTTTTGGATCTGATCTGTACTCCATTCAGACATGCAAATGGGCCCTGGGTTTGAACTAAAAAAAATTATATGTGTGAAAATGCATAAATGAAGTACTTCATTCACAGATTAAAAACCAGCTACTTGAAAGGAATGTCTGTTCTCTGCTCGCAAACAACTTGTATTCTTAGAATGTTACATAGCTAGATTTAACCAATTTAGTACCTAGCAACCCCACAAAACACAGTTTAAGAACATAGTGTGAGTACAAATTGGCAAGCAATTGTGTTTCTTTGGAATACTACAATCTACAAAGAGGAACTTGATTTATTTACATTAGCCAAATTGCTTTTATTACAAAAGAAGTTTATTTCCCATTTATCTTGTTTACAGTTTATTTTCTCAAGTGATTCACCAGATAATTAGACTTGCAGTAATGCCACTGCCAATGAACACTATGTGGTACTCTATACCAGCTGATCACTAAGTGGTGGTCCAGACACATCATTTTTTTTTTTACAATGAGCAAACAATGTTATAATATAACAATAGAAGTAATATTTACCTGACCAATCCAGAGCCGTTCCCGGACTGACGCATCCTGGGCCCCCGTCTCTGTTCTTCCTGTTCTAGCGATAACGTGTCGACACAACATGTGACTGCTGTAGTCACCAAAGTAAAAGAGTGTCAGAGACCCAAAGAGGTACCATGCAGTGTGAGAGAAGCATCCTATCTCTACTTAGGCCATCGTGCCCATGAGTGTGATAAGCCACTGTCAGAGACTGTGAGAGAACATTTAAAGAGGAAGTTACTCCAGCCAGCCACTGTAAATAATTGTTTGCAAGAGACTATAACTAAGGTATGTGCCCAGCGTGTAACCAACAATCGTATAGTGCCTAAGTTAATAACCACCACAGCCTGCCAGCAGCAGCATCTTCAGTATAACTCTAAGGCCCTATTCACACGACAGGGATTCTCGGCCATGTGACAGACGTTTTTTTGAACGGCCGCCACACGGCCGCATTAGGAACAATAGACCCCAAATTGGGCTATTCATTCGACCGTTTTTTTTTACGGCCCGTCCAAAAAATGGAACATGCCCTATTTTGGCCCGTTCTCCCGGCCGCATGACTCCCATAGACGTCTATGGGGCCGTGTAAAACACGGCTGTCACAAGGGTGTGATCCGAGTGACGACCGTGTTTTCTGCCGCTCGCTCTCTTCTCCTCCTCACAGTGCGAAGTGCATGTGAGGAGGAGATTTTTTTTCTCCCTGTAGGAGCGGAATCCCTAATCCCCGGCCACAGCATTGCTGAAGCTGTGGCCGGGGATTCCACACCAGGAGAAGTCCCTGACTTCACTGTCCATATATGCACAGTGAAGTCAGTGACTTCTCCTGAAGCGGAATCCCCGGTTACAGCCGTCCCTGACACAGCTGTGGCCGGTGATTCGCTCCAGAAGAAGTCCCTATATGGACAGTGACGTCAGGGACTTCTCCTGGAGCAGAATCACGGGCCGCTGTGGCCGGGAATTCCACTTCAGGAGCAGGGGACCGCTCCAGGAGAAGTCCCTGACATCACTGTCCATATATGGACAGTGAAGTCAGGGACTTCTCCTGGAGCGGAATCGTCAGCCACTGTGGCTGGGGATTCCGCTTCAGGAGAAGTCCCTGACGTCACTGTCCATAAATAGACAGTGACATCAAGGACTTCTGCTGAAGCGTTCCCCTACAGTGGTGCTATTTACAGGAAAGGGGGTGCCATCTATGGGGGTGTGACATCTACGGGGTTGCTATGTACAAGGGGGCTGTGTGGCACTGCCTAGAGGGGAGCTGTGTGACACTAGCTGGAGGGTGGCTGTGTGGCACTTTCTACACAGGGGCTATCTGACACTACCTACAGGGGGGCTGTGTGGCACTACCTAAAATGGGGCCGTGGCAGTATCTACAGAGGACAGTGTGTGGCATTATCTACAGAGGGCAGTGTGTGGCAGTATCTACAGGGGGCTGTGGCATTATCTACATGAGGCTGTGTGGCATTATCTACAGAGGGCAGTGTGTGGCATTACCTTCAGGGGGCAGTGTGCGGTATTTTCTACAAAGGGCTGTGTGGTAGTATCTACGGAGTTCAGCGTGTGGCATTATCTACAGGGGCTGTGGCAATATCTACAGGGGCTGTGTGGCATTATCTGCAGAGGGCAATGTGTGGCATTATCTACATGGTGGTTGTGACAGTATCTACGGAGGGCTGTGTGGCATTATCTACAGAGGAAAGTGTGTGGAAAAATACCACACACTGCCCTCTAAAGATAATGCCACACAGCCCCCTGTAGATTCTGCCACAGTCCCCCTGTAGATAATGCCACACACTGCCCTCTATAGATAATGCCACACAGCCCCCTGTAGATACTGCCACTGCCCCCTGTAGATAATTCCACACACTGCCTTCTGTATATAATGCCACACAGCCCCCTGTGGATACTGCCACAGCCCCATTGTAGATAATGCCCTCTGTAGATAATGCCACACAGCCCGCTGTAGATACTGCCACAGCCCCCCTGTAGATAATGTCACACACTGTCCTCTGTAGTAAATGCCACACAGCCCCTGTAGATACTGCCACAGCCCCCTATAGATAATGCCACACAGCTCCCCTGTAGGCAGTGCCACACAGCCCCCCTGTAGGAGGTGCCACACTGCCCCCTGTAGATAATGCCACACACTGGCCTCTGCAGATAATGCCACAGCCCCCTGTAGATGCTGCCACAGCCCCCCTGTAGATAATGCCACACACTACTCTCTGTAGATAATGCCAAGCAGCTTACTGTAGATACTGCCACAGCCCCCTGTAGATAGTGCCACACAGCCCTCCATATATGGACATTGAAGTTAGGGACTTCTCCTTGAGCAGAATTACCGGCCCCGGCGTCGGTCGCTGTGGCCGGGGATTCTGCTTCAGGAGTAGAGGATTTGGCCAGAGATTCTGCTTCATAAGAAGTCCCTAACGTCACTGTCCATATATGGACAGTGAAGTCAGGGACTCTCCTGGAGCGGAATCACCAGCCAAAGCGTCGGCCGCTGTGGCCAGGAATTCTACTTCAGGAGTAAATAGCCGGGATTATGGATTCCGCTCGTACAGAGAGCAAAAATTTCCTACATGCATTTCGCACTGTGAGGAGGAGAAGAGAGCGAACGAGCATCAGAAAGCACGGCCGTGACTCGGATCACATCCAAGTAGCAGTTGTGCTTTACACGGCTGCATAGACTTCTATGAGAGTCCTGCGGCCGAGAGAACCGCCCAAAATAGGGCATGTTCCAGTTTTTTTACGGCCCGGTATACCGGGCCATCAAAAAAATCGGCCGTGTGACGACCGTTCAAAAGACGTCTGTCACACGGCCAAGAATCCCTGCCATGTGAATAGGGCCTAACTTGGGGACCCAACAGCATTTTGCGCCGAGGGCACTTACTTCTAAATACTCTGGTCGGCCCTTCCTCCTGAATGTATGCCTACGGTTGGCCCTGCCTCTAGGGCTGTATTTAGAATTGATGCTGCCCTAAGCACTTTTTGTGCTGTTGTCCACTATAACTCCTGAAGTTACCGAAACAGCATAGCTCGCTGACATTGCGTCCCCAGCGCTGGACCCAGGAAAGGTAAGTATAATAATTGCTTTGCTTTTATTTGTGTTACTAATTTTTGTTGTGTTTGTATTTTTACAAGTTCGGTTTTTGGACTACTTTGGATTTGAGGACTACTTCGATGATGGTGTTTTTTTATTCTCAATAAAATGTTTTTTTTTATTACAATAAATTATTGTTTCTATATCTCTGTGTTTTTTTTAACTTTATTTCCACTACCTCAGTAATGGCCGCTATACGACAGCATCGATTAGTAAGATGGGGCTTAGCGTTATTCAGTGAAAAGGCTTACACTAGCCCCCTATTATTACCCCGGTACCCACTGACACAACGAGTATCGGGAAGAGCCAGGTACGAGCGAGTATCGGACCATCTGTAGTGATGGCTGGGCACTGGGGCGGCAGCAGGCTGGTATTATTAGGCTGGGGATGTCCAAAAAACGTGGCCCTTCCCACCCTGGTAATGCTAGCCTGCTGCTGCTACAGTGGATATAAAAAGTCTACACACCCCTGTTAAAATACCAGGTTTTTGTCATGCCAAAAAATCAGTACAAGATGAATCATTTTGGAACTTTTTCCACCTTCAATGTCACCTATAATTTGCACAATTGTATTAAAAAACAAAAGGAAATCTTTTGGGGTGGAAAAATAAAAATAAGTAACAAAAGTAATGTGGTTGCACAAATATACACACCCTTAGACTAATACTTTGTTGATTTACCCTTTGACTTTATGCAGAGGCGTAGCTAGGTTCTCCAGCACCCGGGGCAAAGATTCAGTTTGGCGCCCCCCCCAACCTCTTTCCTGACATCTCCTTCCCCGTCGCCATGTTTTCTCTACCAATCAATGACATGTCATTTCTTTTCCACATTTCTTTTTATGTAACTCGAGCATAAAAACATTTGTACATTTTACAAGCAATATAGTTCTATACACAACACCAGAACCAAGCTCAAAACAGATATACAGCACCAGCACAAATACAACTCAATTTAGTGCAACCCCTGCCGTATAGGTGTGTACGGCATAAAACTACAGCTCCCAGCATGGCCCGAACAATGGTAAGGATATGCTGGGAGATGCTGTTTCACAAAAAAATATCATACCACCCATCATCTCGCTGCAGCTCATACAGTAAATACAGTGCTGATTAGAGGCAGAATAAACATTAACATTAAGTGACTCACCGGTGACGTCTCAGATTCTAGTTCTTTTTCTCCATCCGATCCAGACCTCTATGATGACTTCTCTCGGTCACATCCCATTTCTGCAGTTTGCCGCTCAGATGTCTTCAGCTTCTCACTTTTCCAACATTTCTACACCTATAAATAAAGATAAAGTTCTCATTATACCACACACTACGCCCCTAAATATAATAGCGCCATACACTGCACCTCTAATTATAATAGCACCATACACCGTGTCCCACACACACACACCATGCCCCCTGTAGATAGTGCCCCCATATAGCCCACCCCTGTATATAGTGTCCCACAAATAGCTCGCCCTATAGTGCTCCACAGATAGCCCACCCCTGTATATAGCCCTCCTGTAGATATAGTCCACCCCTGTAGAAATAGCCCACCCTGTAAATATAGCCCACCCCTGTATACAGTGCTCCACATATAGTCCACCCCTGTATATAGTTGTAATGACGGGGGGTAGGGAAACGGACAAGTGAGCCCTAATCTACCCGCCACTCTGTCCCTGCCTACTTGCAACGACCCGCCCTAGGCGACGGGGTACAACTGGGCGGCGGTCCCTACGCTCAGTAAGTGCACGAGACAACAGACAAGGGAACACAAAGCAAAGGGAAAGGGGAGTTGCCCACGGCAACACCGTGAGCAACAAGAGTGGTGAACGAGCCGAGTCAAACCAGGAGTCCACGAGGTACCAAATGCAGAGCAGGAGAGTAGTCAGTAAGCCAGGGTCAGTATGGAGCAGGATCAAATAGTTAGAAGCTGTAGCTGGGCCAGGAAACCACACGAGAAGAATCACAAGCAAAGGAGGAACTGGAAAGGCAGGTATAAATAGACAGAGGGAGGGAGCTAGCTCCGTCTGGCCAGGCTGCGATAGGCTCTCCCACTCCTAAGCCTGCCATCCTGAGTGGTGGAAGATGGAGTCAGTCTCAGAGACATAGTAGACTCAGGTGCAGACTGATTACCTATGGGCGTATACACAGGAATTGTGCCTGGCAGATCCTTTACAATAGTGCTCCACAAATAGACAACCCCTGTATATAGTGCTCCACATAAAGTCCACCCCTGTATATAGTGCTCCACAGATAGCCCACCCCTGTATATAGTGCTCCACAGATAGCCCACCCCTGTATATAGCCCCCCTGTAGATATAGCCCACCCATGTATTTAGTGCTCCATAGATAGGCTACTCCTGTATATAGCCCCCTGTAGATATATCCCACCCCTGTATAGAGTGCTCCATAGATAGCCCACCCCTGTGTATAGCCCCCTGTAGATATAGCCCACCCCTGTATATAGTGCTCCATAGATAGCCCACCCCTGTATATAGCCCCCCTGTAGATATAGCCCACCCCTGTATATAGTGCCCCATAGATTGCCCAGCCCTGTATATAGCCCCCTGTAGATATAGCCCACCCCTGTATATAGTGCTCCATAGATAGCCAACCCCTGTATATAGCCCCCCTTGTAGATATAGCCCACCCCTGTATATTGTGCTCCATAGATAGCCCACCCCTGTATATAGCCCCCCTGTAGATATAGCCCACCCCTGTATATAGTGCTCCATAGATAGCCTACCCCTGTGTATAGCCCCCTGTAGATATAGCCCACCCCTGTATATAGTGCTCCATAGATAGCCCACCCCTGTATATAGCCCCCCTGTAGATATAGCCCACCCCTGTATATAGTGCCCCATAGATTGCCCAGCCCTGTATATAGCCCCCTGTAGATATAGCCCACCCCTGTATATAGGGCTCCATAGATAGCCAACCCCTGTATATAGCCCCCTTGTAGATATAGCCCACCCCTGTATATAGTGCTCCATAGATAGCCCACCCCTGTATATAGCCCCCCCCTGTAGATATAGCCCACCCCTGTATATAGTGCTCCATAGATAGCCCAGCCCTGTATATAGCCCCCCTGTAGATATAGCCCACCCCTGTATATAGCCCCCCTGTAGATATAGCCCACCCCTGTATATAGTGCTCCATAGATAGCCCACCCCTGTATATAGCCCCCTGTAGATATAGCCCACCCCTGTATATAGCTCCCCTGTAGATATAGTCCACCCCTGTATATGGTGCTCCATAGATAGCCCCCTGTAGATAAAGCCCCCTGTAGATAAAGCTCCCCTGTAGATAAAGCCCCCTGTAGATAAAGACAGATACAATGTGCTTTAGCACAGATATCCCAATTTCCCAGCTACTACTAGAATAATGGCATTAAGTAAAACATAACTTTTAATATTCAACTTTAGAATTAAAGTGCCATGAAAGAACAGTGGACGTACAACATTGAATTGAGATAAAAATATGCTGAGTCGGTTAGCGTGCATTGGAGATGTAAGAGGTGTTAGCATCTCATGGACGTTGTGTGGCTGATATGTACGGCAGCTGCAGACTGCCTAAAGAGCCTCTGTCCCACGTAGGGTAAAGTACAATAGCTAACAGCGACTAGGTTAGATTAAAAAGCACTAGCCCCCACAACATGTTTCACTGCTGAGCAGTGTCTTCAGGGGATAATTCGGGGCTATTACCGGCGCGTGCAGAAAATGCTTCCTGTTATAGTAGGGGAACACCCCTCGTGGGGTGCGTCATCCCCAGTTGTAGCCAATAGGATAGCCCTCATACTGTGTGACTGGCATGTCGGCTAGCCTATGTAGTAAGGCTGCCGTTCACTCCGTCACAGGCCGAAACCGGCGCATGCGCATCATAGCAAGAACGGGTGATAGTATTTTTTCCTTTTATTCTACAGGTAGGAACGACTGTTATGGTGTGGTGTCTGCAAGTACTAGGCAGACCACCACATATGGGGATACGTTACTTTGTGGCATAACAGCAAGGTTTGCCACATCACATCACGTTTGTATATGATCCTGATGTTCAATGTATTAATAAGGGAAAAAAAAAGGCCAAATCGAATCAATAGGTTATTATTCAGATAAATTGGCATATATAAAAGGAAGCAAGAGAGTTATGCTCTATGTTGTACTGAGGAGCTATTTACTGCTCCTGAGGGTGGGACTACAGTGACAGGTAGATTGTGTATACAGGTAATGTTTGTTGTATACAATATCTGAAAGATTGCATCACATAATAGTGTATAGTGTACATATGATTATCAAGATTGGACCTTGACATGATTCATGTTATTAGGATAGTTAGAATGGAAATTCATAAAGGATATTTGTAAAGGGTTTTATAGAAAGTTTTTATTAGAAAGTTTTTATAGAAAGGCAGCGAAAGTGAAGCCCTCATTTAGACCGACAGGGCTAAGAGATCCTAACCTATGTATTTCAATGTATTTCAGGGCATTGAAATTCTGGGGCATCACCCAAGTCAAATTGGGCCCTAGAGCTGGCAATTTAGATAAAAAACTGTTACAAGAAGAAGCACGCTGGATACATAGGTTAGGATCTCTTAGCCCTGTCGGTCTAAATGAGGGCTTCACTTTCGCTGCCTTTCTATAAAAACTTTCTAATAAAAACTTTCTATAAAACCCTTTACAAATATCCTTTATGAATTTCCATTCTAACTATCCTAATAACATGAATCATGTCAAGGTCCAATCTTGATAATCATATGTACACTATACACTATTATGTGATGCAATCTTTCAGATATTGTATACAACAAACATTACCTGTATACACAATCTACCTGTCACTGTAGTCCCACCCTCAGGAGCAGTAAATAGCTCCTCAGTACAACATAGAGCATAACTCTCTTGCTTCCTTTTATATATGCCAATTTATCTGAATAATAACCTATTGATTCGATTTGCCCTTTTTTTTTCCCTTATTAATACATTGAACATCAGGATCATATACAAACGTGATGTGATGTGGCAAACCTTGCTGTTATGCCACAAAGTAACGTATCCCCATATGTGGTGGTCTGCCTAGTACTTGCAGACACCACACCATAACAGTCGTTCCTACCTGTAGAATAAAAGGAAAAAATACTATCACCCGTTCTTGCTATGATGCGCATGCGCCGGTTTCGGGCTGTGACGGAGTGAACGGCAGCCTTACTACATAGGCTAGCCGACATGCCAGTCACACAGTATGAGGGCTCGTCCCTCACTGTGAATCCTATTGGCTACAACTGGGGATGACACACCCCACGAGGGGTGTTCCCCTACTATAACAGGAAGCATTTTCTGCACGCGCCGGTAATAGCCCCGAATTATCCCCTGAAGACGCTGCTCAGCAGTGAAACATGTTGGGGGGGCTAGTGCTTTTTAATCTAACCTAGTCGCTGTTAGCTATTGTACTTTACCCTACGTGGGACAGAGGCTCTTTAGGCAGTCTGCAGCTGCCGTACATATCAGCCACACAACGTCCATGAGATGCTAACACCTCTTACATCTCCAATGCCACGCTAACCGACTCAGCATATTTTTATCTCAATTCAATGTTGTACGTCCACTGTTCTTTCATGGCACTTTAATTCTAAAGTTGAATATTAAAAGTTATGTTTTACTTAATGCCATTATTCTAGTAGTAGCTGGGTAATTGGGATATCTGTGCTAAAGCACATTGTATCTGTCTATTTGAATCACACATCCCTGCCAGCTACTAGGGTCTCCTTTATCTTAACCCTGTAGATAAAGCACCCCCATAGATAAAGCCCCCCTGTAGATAAAGCCCCTCCTGTAGATAAAGTCCCCCCTGTAGATAAAGCCTCCCCATAGATAAAGCCCCCCCTGTAGATAAAGCCCCCCTGTAGATAAAGCCCCCGTAGATAAAGCCCCCCGGTAGATAAAGCCCCCGTAGATAAAGCCCCCTATAGATAAAGCCCCCCTGTAGATAAAGCCCCCTGTAGATAAAGCCCCCTTGTAGATAAAGCGCCCCCATAGATAAATCCCCTTGTAGATAAAGCCCCCCCATAGATAAAGCCCCCCGTAGATAAAGCCCCCCTGTAGATAATGCCCCCTTGTAGATAAAGCCCACCCATAGATAAAGCCCCCTGTAGATAAACCCCCCCGTAGATAAAGCCCCCTGTAGATAAAGCCCCCCGTAGATAAAGCCACCTGTAGATAAAGCCCCCCCCCCCCAACATAAAGCCCCCCGTAGATATAGCCCCCCGTAGATAAAGCCCCCTGAAGATAAAGCCCCCCGTAGATAAAGCCCCCTGTAGATAAAGCCCCCCTGTAGGTAAAGCGCCCTAGTAGATAAAGCCCCCCCGTAGATAAAGCCCCCCTGTAGATAAAGCCCCCCTGTAGATAAAGCCCCCATAGATAAAGCCATCCTGTAGATAAAGCCCCCCCGTAGATAAAGCCCCCCCTGTAGATAAAGCCCCCCTTGTAGATAATGCCACACACTTTTTATTACAATAAAATAAACTATCTAAACTCACCTTATTCCCGCTCCCACGCCGTCCGGCAGCCATGGAGACCTGCTCTCTTCTGCGCATGTCTCCTGGGGGTTGAACCTTTCATCGACGGAAGCGCGATAGCGCTTCTCTGGTACAAAAGAGCTGAATAGCCGGGAACGGAACGTACCCGGCTATTCATTGCTTCTAATTGTACCTGTGTCCTATAGACACAGGTACAATTATAGTGCAGGAGGAGGTGGCGCTGGCGCCCCCCCTAAGTTGCGTCTGGGGCACATGCCCCGCCTGCCCCCCCCCCTAGCTACGCCCCTGCTTTATGACAGCATTCAGACTTTTTGGGTAGAAGTCTATCAGCATGGCACATCTTGACTTGGCAATTGGTGCCCACCCTTCCTTGCAAAAGTTCTCCACAACTGTCAGATTAGAGCATCTCCTGTGTACAGCCCTCTTCAGGTCACCCCACAAATTTTCAATGGGATTCAGGTCTGGGCTCTGGCTGGGCCATTCCAAAACTTTGATCTTCTTGTGGTGAAGCCATTTGTTTGTTGATTTGGAGGTATGCTTTGGGTCGTTGTTGTGCTGAAAGGTGAAATTCCTCTTCATCTTCAGCTTTTTAGCAGAGGCCTGCAGGTTTTGTGCCATTATTGACTGATATTTGAAACTGTTCATAATTCCCTCCACCTTGAATAAAGCCCCAGTTCCAGCTGCAGAAAAACAGCCCCAAAGCTTAACGCTGCCTCCACTATGCTTTATAATAGAACAGCTGAAATTTATATGGGGTTACTGAGAATCACTTTAAATAATGGCAGCTGTGTACTGACTACTATTTGACATGAGTTTAAATGTGATTGGCTAATTCTGGACACAACCACATCCCCAAATATAAAAGGGTGTTCACACTTATGCAACCACATTATTGAAGTTTTGTTATTTGTATTTTTCGCCTCTAAATTAATTCAGGATTTGTTTCAATGGAATTGTACAGATTATGGGTCACATTAAAGGTGGAAAAAGATCTGAAATTATTCATCTGATAACCTGTCTGGTTATAAAAAATGGGGGGACCTTTCATCACTTTTTTGGGTCTGCCCTATTTTTCATAGCATCACCAAGGGAGCACCACTACAGCTTGCCAACAACAGCATCTTCAGTATAACACTTATTTGAAGATCTGCACATTCTGGCCATGTGACCACAGGTCCTATCTACTTAACACACAAAAGTACAAAATCAAACAGTATTGTAATTTTGCCACCAGGAGGCAGCAACACACTAAAGTTACATAGAGTGGTTGCTATAATTAACATTTACAGATACAGACTTGGTCTTCAACATGCTAAAAAATTAGATACAGTATATAAAAGCACAGTCACATTCTCATTTGGTGCCATGGGCAACCCCTTTAATGCCTTGTAGCCACTTTTTCTAACAACAATAACTGAGGATCTCAGTTGCGGGACCCTCCAATATCATCCAATACTGCCAGGTTAGTATTCCTCATCCAGTAGAACTATTATGCTGTTTACAAGGATATATATCTGAAATCAGAACTACTGCATATAGAAACAAAAAGCATGTTGAAATCCTCCTTTTGATAAACTTTTGATAAATATTGAGACCAGTGGCGTAACTACCGCCGTAGCAGCCGTAGCGACGCCACTGAACACCCGCTCTGCCATTAAACAAAAGACATGTATCCCCTATCCACAGGTGAGGGGATACATGTGTGATCGCTGGCATTGATAGGGAGAACGGGGGACTGAAAGTCCCCTGAAGTTCTCCATCACAAACCTCGGACTTCCGGGGTCTGTGTCGGCAGCTCCGTAGGAATGAATGGTGCTTGTGCGCATGCGTGACCAGCGCTCCTTTCATTTTTATTGAGCTGCGCAGACGCCGGAAGTCAGAGGTTAGTCATGGAGAACTTGGGGGACTATCAGTCCCACGTTCTCCCTATCAGTGCCAGCGATCACACATGTATCCCCTATCCTGTGGATAGGGGATGCATGGCGTTACCTACAGGGGGGGGGGACTCTACATGCCGTTACCTACTGCAACGATAAAAACGTTTATAATGTAATAAAAAATGGATGTGCAGATGTTCTCTTAATAATTTTTATCCATCTTTGGCTTTTTGTGCTCCACACATGTATGCCAACTGCCAGCTGGCTTACATTTTCGCTATAATTTCCGCCAGTCTCTGGCGTAAATTATAGTAAATGTGTTGGGCTGCTGTTTGTCCTGCCCCTTTACACTAAGCTCTGTGAACTTTTTATAAAAGTGCTGTGTGCTGCTTACAAGCGTAAAAAGTTGAATTTTAACAATTTTACGCCAGAATACTGGTAAAAAACTTTAATAAGAATTTAAAAAATACCTATAAAAACACTAAAGAACAGTGTATGTGTCCACAGTGTTAGGCTGGGTTCAAAAGAGCATGTTACGTCCGTAATTGACGGAACGTATTTCGGCCGCAAGTCCCGGACCGACCACACTGCAGGGAGCCGGGCTCCTAGCATCATAGTTATGTACGACGCTAGGAGTTTCAGACATTTTTTAAGCCACTAGCGATTATTGCGACATTTTTTACGGCCGTTTTTGGAGCTGTTTTCAATAGAGTCAATGGAGTGTCCTGCACTTCTTTTGACGAGCCGTCATTTTACGCGCCGTATTTTGACAGCGATGCGTAAAATAAAGGCTCGTGGGAACAGAACATCGTAATTCCCATTGAAAGCAATGGGCAGATGTTTGTAGGCGTATTAGGGGCGTTTTTTCAGGCGTAATTCGAGGTGTAAAACACCCACCGTGAGTTATCACAGAACCCATCACTGCCCTAGAACCCAATGTGATTTCACAGTAGCTTCTCAAGGGGGCAATGATAGCTTAAAAAAAAGACTATAATTATCAATCAGACCCAAAACACATGCAAATAATCTTGCTAATAATCTTGCTAAATTCTATGTGTCTCAAATTGCGCATTAGTTCAAGTTGGCGCTGGTGCACGCTTCCACTCATCGTCCCAGAAAAGGTTTGCACATGTCAAACATGCTTAGATACTATCTGACTGCCATTTTGGATGCCAAAAACACACAACAAATGCCACCTGCAAGTGCATGCGCACCCCAGAGAGTGCATCTGGGAGATCTTTACAGAAGATAGATAGATAGATAGATAGATAGATAGATAGATAGATAGATAGATAGATAGATAGATAGATAGATAGATAGATAGATAGATAGATAGATAGATAGATAGATAGATACAGTTAGGTCCAGAATTATTTGGACAGTGACACAAGTTTTGGCATTTTAGCTGTTTACCAAAACATATTGAATATGCAGTTATATAATCAATATTGGCTTAAAGTGCAGACTCTCAGCTTTAATTTGAGGGTATTTACATGCTAATTTGAGGAAGGGTTTAGGAATTACAGCTCTTTAATATGTAGCTGCCTCTTTTTCAAGGGACCAAAGGTAACTGGACAATTATCTGAAAAGCTATTTAATGGGGTGCATGGGCTATTCCCTCAATAAATCCATAATAAATTAAGCAGGTAAAAGGTATGGAGTTGATTCCAGGTGTGGCATTTGCATTTGGAAGCTGTTGCTTTGAACCCACAACATGAGGTCAAAGGAGCTCTCAATGCAAGTGAAACAGACCAACGTTAGGCTGAAAAAAAATGAAGAAATCCATCAGAGAGATAGCACAAATGTTAGGAGTGGCCTAATCAACAGTTTTGGTACATTCTTGAAAAAAAAGAGCACACTGGTGATCTTGTGAACTCCAAAAGGCCTGGATGTCAACGGAAGACAACAGTGGTGGATGATTGCATAATCCTTTCCATGGTGAAGAAAACCCCCTTCACAACATCTACCTAAGTGAAGAACGCTCTCCTGGAAGTAGGTGTATCAGTATCGAAGTCTACCATAAAGAGAAGACTACATGAGAGCAAATACAGAGGGTTCACCACAAGGTACAAACTATTAATCAGCCTCAAAAATAGAAAGGCCAGATTAGACTTTGCCAAACAACATGTAAAGAAGCCAGCCCAGTTCTAGAACAGCATTCTTTGGACAGATGAAACTAAGATCAACCTGTACCAGAATGATGGGAGGAAGAAAGCATGGAGACGGCTTGGAACGGCTCATGATCCAAAGCACACCACATCCTCTGTAAAACATGGTGGAGGCAGTGTGATGGCATGGGTATGCATGGCTGCCAAAGGCACTGGGTCACTAGTGTTTATTGATGATGTGACTGAAGACAGAAGCCGGATGAATTCTGAAGTGTTCAGGGATATACTTTCTGCTCAGATTCAACCAAATGCAGCAAGGTTGATTGGACGTTGCTTCACAGTGCAGATGGACAATGACCCAAAACACATTGCGAAAGCAACCCAGGAGTTTTTGAAGGCAAAGAAGTGGAATATTCTGCAATGGCCAAGTCAATCACCAGATCTCAACCTGATCGAACGTGCATTTCACTTGCTTAAGATAAAACTTAAGGCAAAAAGACCCACAAACAAGCACCAACTGAAGACCGCTGCAGTAAAGGCCTGGCAAAGCATCACAAAGGAGAAAATCCAGCGTTTGGTGATGTCCATGGGTTCCAGACTTCAGGCAGACATTGCCTGCAAATAATTCTCTACAAAGTATTAAAAGAAAAAACATTTTATTTATGGTAATGTTAATCTGTCCAATTACTTTTGAGCCCCTGAAATGAGGAGGCTGTGTAGAAAATTGCAATTCCTAAACTATATTTTTGTTCAACCCCTTGAATTAAACCTGAAAGTCTACAATTCAAATGCATTTAAATAGTTTAATTTCAAATCCAATGTGGTGGCATGCAGGGACCAAGTCATGAAGATTGTGTCACTGTCTAAATAATTCTGGACCTAACTGTACATATATATATATATATATATATATATATATATATATATATATATATATATATATATATATATAAAATGCCAGATCCGTGTGCAAACATACTAATTATAATTATTCTCAATTTCCTGGACTAATGTCCTTCAATACTAAACATACAGTGGCCACCGTAAGATATAACCTAATAAGAACATAATATATAAATATAAATATACATGTATATATAAAAAAGGATTTGGCATTGAAATAAAAATGCCCCCATATTAAGAAAATGTTGATAATATTAATATAATAAAAAGTTGCTTACCAATATACACTCACATGTATACATATAAAAGTTCATTGCAATAAAATGAACAATACAATTCCACCATAGCATTCATAAGTGTGCAAACCATGAATGCAGCGTGTGGATGTACACTTCAATCTCATATGAGATTGGATTAACCCCATCCCGCTTTGGCGAATTTTGACCTTCCTGACAGAGCCTCATTTTTCAAATCTGACATGTTTCAATTTATGTGGTAATAACTTGGGAATGCTTTTACCTAACCAAGCGATTCTGAGATTGTTTACTCCTGACACATTGGACTTTATGTTATTGGCAAAATTTGCTCGATACGTTCAGTATATAATTGTGAAAACCTCAAAATTTAGCAAAAAATTTCAAAAATTAGCATTTTTCTCAATTGAAATGTATCTGCTTGTAAGACAGGCAGTTATACCACACAAAATTGTTGCTAACTAACATCCCCCATATGTCTACTTTAGATTGGCATCGTTTTTTGAACATTCTTTTATTTTTCTAGGATGTTACAAGGCTTTGAACTTTAGCAGCAATTTCTCACATTTTCAAGAAAATTTCAAAAGGCTATTTTTACAGGGACCAGTTCAGTTGTGAAGTGACTTTGAGGGCCTTATATATTGGAAACCGCAAAAAAGTCACCCCATTTTAAAAACTTCACCCCTCACAGTATTCAAAACAGCATTTAGAAAGTTTCTTAACCCTTTAGACGTTTCACAGAAATTAAAGCAAAGTAGAGGTGAAATTTACAAATTTCATATTTTTTTCCAGAAATAAATTTTGAATACATTTTTTTTGTAACACAGAAAGTTTAACCAGAGAATTGCAACTCAATATTTATTTCCCAGGTTCTGCAGTTTTAGGAAATATCCCAGATGTGGCCCTAGCGTGCTACTGGACTGAAGCACTGGTCTCAGAAGCAAAGGAGCACCTAGTGAATTTTGGGGCCTTATTTTTATTAGAATATATTTTAGGCAGCATGTCAGGTTTGAAGGGCTCTTGCAGTGCCAAAACAGTGGAAATCCCCGAAAAAGTGAACCCATTTGGGAAACTACACATTTCAAGGAAATGATCTAGGGGTATAGTAAGCATTTTGACCGCACAGGTTTTTTACAGCAATTATTGTAAGTAGGCAGTTAAAATTAAAATCTACATTTTTTTCAAAGAAAATGTAGGTTTAGAAGCAATTTCTCCCGAGTAAAACAATACCCCACGTGTGGTCATAAACGGATGTTTGGACACACGGCAGGGAAGGGAAGGGAAAGAGCGCCATTTGGCTTTTAGAGCTCAAATTTAGCAGGAATGGTTTGCGGAGACCGTGTCACATTTGCAAAGCCTCTGAGGGGACAAAACAGTGGAAACCCCCCATAAGTGTCCCCATTTTGGAAACGACACCCATTGAGGAAATTATCTAGGGGTATAGTGAGCGTTTTGACACCACAGGTTTTTTTGCAGAAATTATTGGAAGTAGGCCCTGAAAATGAAAATCTACTTTTTTTTCAAAGAAAATGTAGGTTTAGCTATTTTTTTCTCATTTCCACAAAGACTAAAGGAGAAAAAGCACCACAAAATTTGTAAAGCAATTTCTCCCGAGTAAAACAATATCCCATATGTGGTCATAAATTGCTGTTTGGACACACGGCAGGGCTCAGAAGGGCTAGAGCGCCATTTGGCTTTTGGTGCTCAAATTTAGTAGGAATGGTTTGCGGAGGCCATGTCACATTTACAAAGCCCCTGAGGGGACAAAACAGTGGAAACCCCCCAAAAGTGTCCCCATTTTGGAAACTACACCCATTGAGGAAATTATCTAGTGGTATAGTGAGTGTTTTGACCCCACAGGTTTTTTGCAGAAATTATTGGAAGTAGGCCCTGAAAATGAAAATCTAAATTTTTTCAAAGAAAATGTAAGTTTAGCAAATTTTTTCTCATTTCCACAAGGACTGAAGGAGAAAAAGCACCGCAAAATTTGTACAGCAATTTTTCCCGAGTAAAACAATACATGTGGTCATAAACGGCTGTTTGGACACACAGCAGGGTTTAGAAGGGAATGAGCGCTATTTGTCTTTTGGAGATCACATTTAGCAGGAATGGTTTGCGGAGGCCATGTCACATTTGCAAATCACCTGAGGGGACAAAACAATGAAAACGCCCAAAAAGTTACTCCATTTAGGAAACTACAACCCTTGAGGAATGCATCTAGGGGTGTAGTGAGCATTTTGACCCCACAGGTGTTTCATAGGATTCATTAGAATTGGGCAATAAGACGTAACTTTAGCTCAACATTTTTCATTTTCTCAACAAATAAAGTAAAAAAAGAACCAAACACTTGTAAAGCTATGTCTCCAGAGTACGGCAATACCCCATATGTGTTCATAAACTGTTGTTTGGGCACACGGCAGGGCTCAGAAGGGAAGGAGCGGCATTTGGCTTTTGGAGTGCAGAGTTTGCTGGATTGGTTTCTGGGCGTCTGTGGGACTAAAACAGTGGAAACCCCCCAGAAGTGACCACATTTTGGAAACTATACCCCCTTAATGCATTCACCTAGGGGTGTAGTGCACATGTTAGGTGTTTTGTAGAAATTAGTGTGCGCTCGATGTTACAGAGTGAAAATGGGATTTTTTCCATAGATATGCCAATATGTGATGCCCAGATTGTGCCACCATAACAAGACAGCTCTCTAATTGTTATGCTGTGTTTCCCGGTTTTAGAAACACCCTACATGTGACCCTAATCTTTTGCCTGGACATTTGACAGGGCTCAGGAGTGAAAGAGTACCATGTAAAATTTATGCAATTCTGGCATAGTTTTTTTTTGTTTTTTTATACAGCGCTCACCATGCATTATAAACTACATGTTAACTTTATTCTGCGGGTCAGTCCGATTTTCGACGATACCTAATTTATAGCACTTTTTTATGATTTACAACGTTTTGCACATTAAAATTACTTTTGTAAAAAGAATGTATTTTTTCTGTTGCCAAGTTGTGAGAACCATAACTTTTTAACTTTTTTGTAGACAGAGCTGTATGAGGGCTTGTGTTTTGCGAGACAAGCTATAGTTTTTATAGGTAAAATTTTTGGATACGTGCAACGTTTTGATCACTTTTTTTCACGCTGTTCACCGCGTGCAATAAATAATATAATATTTTTATAGCTCAGGCCGTTACGGTCGCTGCGATACCAAATACGTATGAACAGGGCGATTGTGTTTTCTTTTATTACTTGAAACTTTTATTATGTTTTCAAACTTTTCCTTTTTTTTTCCTTTTTTTACACTTTTTAATATTTTTTTTGACACTTTTTTTTAAGTCCCACTAGGGTACTTGAAGGTCCAACTGTCTGTTTTTTTTTTCTAATACATTGTACTACCTATGTAGTGCAATGTATTAGATCGGTCAGTTATTCACTGACAGCAAGGCGATTAGGCTTCGCCTTCCGGCGGGGCCTAATCGGCTTCCGTAGTGGCAGAAGAGGAGGCCATTGTGTCTCCTGTTGCCATAGCAGCAGTCAGCAGCCCTGATTGCATGTCAGGGCTGGCGATCTGCTAGCAACCGCTAAGATGCAGCGATCGCTTTTGATCGCTGCATTGAAGAGGTTAATGGCAGGGATCGGAGCTAGCTCTGGTTCCCGCCATTACAGGTGGATGTCAGCTGTAACATACAGCTGACATCCACCGCTGATGATGCCGGCTCAGGAGCTGAGCTGGCGCCGTCTTGCAGTTGGCTATGGAAGCCGTCCTGAACGGCTTCCATGCTAGGCAAGCCAGGAGGCAGTATTAGGCCTCTAGTTGCTATTGCAGCCACCAGAACCCCGGAAATTTCATTGCTGGGGTTCCGATGAGCTGCAAACGCCTTAAATGCAGCAATCGCATTTGAGCACTGCATTTAAGGGGTTAATGGCGGGGATTGAAGCTAATTTCTCCAGAATTTTGAGGTGAACTGAACCCCTCGATCCGAGACAATATGCAGAGGCAAGCCGTGCAGACGGAAGGTGTGTTGGATGAAGAGGCCGGGAAGCAGAAGGCAGACCAGTCAGTGGAACAAAATGAGCCATTTTGGAGAATCGATCCACCACCACCCAGTCCATAGCAATATGTCGCCAGGTGGCATCGGGCACAGGCAGTTGCTGGAGCAGACCAGCTGGTCTGGAGTGGGCAACTTTATTTGCTGTGCAGCCTGCAGGAGGAGACAAAGTCCATGACATCTTTGGGCAGCGTGGGCCACCAGAACTGACAGGGCAATTAGATCTTGGGTCTTACGGGCACCCGCATGACCTGCCAGCTTGGAACTGTGTTCCCAGCGAAGGATTCTTCCACTGTCTGCCAGACGTACAAAGGTCCTCCCGGGGCAATGTCTCTAACTTGCAGAGAGTTGACAGAGATGATACAGGAAGGGTCAATGATATTCTGTGGGGACTCCACAGTGTCTTCTTTCTCAAACGACCTAGACAAGGCCCTCACATTCTTGTAGGCAGGGCGGTAGTGGAGCTCAAACTGGAACCAAGCGAAGAACAGCGACCAGCTGGCTTGACGAGGGTTCAGCCGTTGGGCCGTCTGGAAATAGGTGAGGTTCTCATGGTCCGTGAAGAACAGGATTGGATGAGCTGCGCCCTCTAGTAGGTGTCTCCACTCCTACAGAGCCAGCTTGATAGCCAGTAACTCTCGATCCCCAATCGAGTAGTTGCGCTCTGCGGGAGAATAAAGCTTAAAGTAGTAGCCACATACCACAGTCTTGCCTTTGGAGCCTGTCTGGAACAGAAGTGCACCAGCACCAACAGAGGAGGCGTCCACCTCCAACGAAAACTGTAAGGACACATCAGGATGATGAAGGATTGAGGCTGATGTGAAGGCCTTCTTTAAGGTCTTGAACACGGCTTCTGCTTCTGGAGTCCACACTTTGGCATTCATGCCCATTTTGGTGAGGGTAGAGCTGGGACCTGTCAGTGAGGAGAAGTTGGTGATGAACAGCCGGTAGAAGTTGGCGAATCCCAGGAAGAACTGTATGGCCCTTAAGCCTTGAGGGCGTGGCCATTCCAAGACAGCTTTTACATTTTCAGGATCCATTTTGAGGCCCTGATCGGAGTTGATGTAGCCCAGGAAGGGTAGAGACTTTCTCTCCAACAAACACTTCTCCAGCTTGGTATATAGGTGATTCTCCCTTAACCGAAGCAAAACTTGGCGTACATGTCTCTGATGAGTCGCTGGATCTGGGTAAAAAATCAAAATGTCATCGAGACACACCACAACACAGACCAAGAGGAGATCGCGGAAGATGTCATTGACAAACTTTTAAAAGACTGCGGGAGCGTTACACAGGCCGAAGGGCATAACCAGGTATTTGTAGTGCCCATCACTACGAATATGTAGTGCCCATCACTTCATTACACAGGCCGAAGGGCATAACCAGGTATTCGTAGTGCCCATCATGTGTATTAAATGCCGTCCTCCACTCGTCACCCTGACAAATCCGGATTAGATTGTAGGCCCCCCGTAGGTCTAGTTTGGGAAAAAAATATGCTCCCCGTATGCAATCAAACAGTTCAGAGATTAAAGGCAATGGGTATCTGTTCTTTACCGTGATCTGGTTGAGACCCAGGTAGTCAATGCAGGTTCGGAGGGATCCGTCTTCCTTTTTAACAAAGAAAGACCTGGCCCCGGCCGGGGATGAGGATTTGTGTATGAAGCCACTCTCTAGACTTTTCTTGATATAGGCAGACATCGACTAGGTTTTAGGTAAGGAGAGAGGGTATACTCTACCGCGAGGAGGAGACGAATCAGGGACCAGGTCAATAGGACAATCATACGCTCGGTGTGGCGGCAACGTCTCAGCCTCCTTCTTGTCGAAGATGTCAGAGAACTGAGAGCAGCAAGAGGGCAACCCTGCCAATGATTGATGCGGAGGAGGCTGAAGCGGATGGATATGCCCCAGACAGCGGTTGGGGCACTTGGGACCGCACTGGAGAACCTCTCTGGAGTTCCAATCCAGAACTGGGGCATGTCGACGGAGCCAAGGCAAACCCAGAAACATGGGGTTGACAGCCTTGGGTAGGACAAAAATGGAGATTAGCTCAGAATGAAGGGCTCCCACTTTGGTCACAGACAATATTGGATCGGGCAGCGACAGACCATCTACTGAGGTAACGATCAACGGCTTCTCCAGAAGGGTAGTGGGCAAGTGAAATAGATCCACAAGGTCTCCGCGTATAAAATTGTCCAGATAGGCAGATGCCAGATGGGACCTCTCGCCAGCGACAATAGTCACAGGGATGGACAGCTTGGAGGAGAGTTCTCTGTCAAATGCTGTGTCGCCCAGTGTTGTCTCTCCAACCAATCCTAGGCGTTGGAGTTTTTTGGCTTCTGGGGACACAGACGCACGCCTCGGCCAGCGAGGCCGCAATATAGACAGAGTCCAGAAGCGCGCCTGCGCTGTTTTTCCTGGACAGATAGTCTAAGCCGATCTACTTGCATCGGGACCTCGGGTGGAGCAACAGATGAGGACAAGAGGGGTTAAAAGCCTTCTCTCTCGGTGAACCTCTTGGGATCTTTCTCTGAGCCTCATGTCAACTCGGATGGCAAGTAAAATCAGGTCGTCCAAGGTAGTTGGTAGATCACGAGCAGCTAGTTCGTCCTTGATCTCGGATGACAGATCGTGCCAGAAGGAAGCTACTAACGCCTCGTTGTTCCAGGACAGCTCTCCTGGGTCGGGAACTGGATGGTGTACTCGCCCACGGCGGTGTCCTCCTGGCGAAGGTTCAGTAGAGAAGTAGCTGCCAACTAAACTCGTCCAGGCTCCTCGAATACAGTACGGAATAACCGCGGAAACCCCTGGAAGTCTTGGGTCTCGGGTCCCTGTCGTTCCCAGATTGGGTTTGCCCACACCAGGGCTTTGCCGACAAGCAGAGAACCAATGAAGGCGATCCTAGAGCCATCTGAGGGAAATGCTTTGGCGTGCAGGGTGAAGTGGATATGACACTGGTTGAGAAATCCCATGCACGCGCGTCCGTCTCCTTGAAAACGAGGCAGGAATGGCAGCGAGAACCGAGGATCAGAACTGGTGCTGACAGGAGGTGTAGCAGGAGGATCAGTCAGAGAAGCTGGAGCAGAGGAGGAAGCAGCTAGCGCCCCTAGTTGTAGTGCCATGGAGCTTACTGCCATAAGAAGTTGATTGTCGTGTTCGCAGGTCCTGCAGGTCCGCTTGCATGGCTTGGGAGGGTGACAGGCCCTTGAATTGACCAGAGGGATCCATGGCCTGAGCGTACTGTCACAACGAGGGGTGTGGACCCACTGGGCCGTACCGCGTAGAGGGATAGCAGCTGACCAAACAGGTATAATGCAATGTCTATAGTTCTGAATGGGTACCTGAGGCAATGTAGACAGTAGCGGTGGATTCAGGCTAAGATGAGGCTCAGACAGTAGACAGACAACCGGCGGGGTGCGACACAATAGAAGCAGTGGAAGGCACAACATGACTCCAACTCTTGAAGGCACAGAGGCACGGTAGCACGAGATATAGGGTTCAGGCAGAAGGAACGCGAAACACTGGGAACTGGAAAACACTAGGAGACCATTTGCAAGGACAAACTTAAGGTAACACAACAATGCTCAGCCAAAGATCGAGAGGGTAGAGCCTTTTTTATCGTCCAGAAGCATTCTGGGCTAATTGCAGCTATTTTTCAAATGTGCGCGTACTGGCCCTTTAAGGCCGTGCACGCACGGGCGAGCGCGCCATGCGGGAGACAGTGTCCAGGACCAGGATGCCGCTGGGAACTCGATCGTCCATGGTCGCGCATGTCAGAGGGTAAGTCAGGACGACGGTCCGCGGCCATAGACTTTACAACGGGGGGGCAGAGTTGACCAATAAAAATGAATTTATTATTGAAATGCTGGAATTAATTTTAAATTACAACTGCTTTACATTTTACAGCAAACACTACCGCCAGGTTCAGGAAACTTCCATGGGGTCTTCTTGTGCCCCATCGTATGCCTGTCTGCACTAGATATTTGGATGATATTGTCTGTCGGAAAGGATCAGTTCAGGACTTGGATTGCTTTGTGAAAGAACTGAATATCAACATAATTAATATTTTATTAACATTCACGTACAGTAAATCGACAATTTGTTTCATGGACCTTAACATCCATAAATTAATAAGCTCCACATATGAAAAGCCAACAGCGGCAACACTCTATTGGCGGCAAGTAGCCATCATCTCCCCTCTCAGATAAGGTAGGTTTTTAATGGGTGTACTATCCTTGTAAAATATGTGTAAGGCAATAGTCTGGGAAATGGTATTTATATAGACTAATTAAATAAAGTTATATTTTGTCTACCTGGGCATTTATTGTAATGTATATATATATATATATTTTATTTTTTTTTGAGCTTTCCATACTATTTTAAATCTCGGACAGCACCGTGTAATATTTATTATACTTATTGGATACCAAATTGGATAATTATAATATCAAATTATTCAATAGTCCCATACATATTAGTGTAGCTGTGCTTGCTACTGTAGCTCAGTCCTGCCATCATTCCTTAGAAAAGTCTATTACAACAGTCCCAGAAAAGCATTTTAAGGCTGGGTTCACACAACCTATTTTCAGGCGTAAACGAGGCGCATTATGCCTCGTTTTACGCCTGAAAATAGGGCTACAATACGTCGGCAAACATCTGCCCATTCATTTGAATGGGTTTGCCGACGTATTGTGCAGGCGACCTGTAATTTACGCGTCGTCGTTTGACAGCTGTCAAACGACGACGCGTAAATGGACTGCCTCGGCAAAGAAGTGCAAGGCACTTCTTTGCCACGTAATTTGAGCTGTTCTTCATTGAACTCAATGAAGCACAGCTCAAGATTTACGAGCGTCTCAGACGGCTCGCAAAATGCGAGGAGGAGCATTTACGTGTGAAACGAGGCAGCTGTTAACAGTCTGTCTTTTCACACGTAAATGCCTCTCATCGTGTGAACATACCCTTACTCTTCGGGTATGTGCACATGATGAGAGGCTTTTATGGCTGAAATGACAGACTGTTTTCAGGAGAAAACATCTGCCTCGTTTCAGCCGTAATTGCTCCTCCTCGCATTTTGCGAGGCTTCTCTGACAGCCGTAAATTTTGAGCTGTGCTTCATTGAGTTCAATGAAGAACGGCTCAAATTACGTCTGAAAGAAGTGTCCTGCACTTCTTTTGACGAGGCTGTATTTTTACGCGTCGTCGTTTGACAGCTGTCAAACGACGACGCGTAAATGACAGGTTGTCTGCACAGTACGTCGGCAAACCCATTCAAATGAATGGGCAGATGTTTGCCGACGTATTGTAGCCCTATTTTCAAACGTAAAACGAGGCATAATACGCCTCGTTTACGTCTGAAAATAGGTTGTGTGAACCCAGCCTTCCCCTTGTCTATTTCACTCCTTTCCTTTCATTCTTCCTATGCACTTAATTCCTCTTGTCACTTCATCATCCAGATTTTGCCCTTTGTAAGTAGCCACTAATTACTCCTGACCACTGAGGCAACTTTAGGCTATGTTCACACGGAGTATTTTGCAGGCAGAATTTCTGCCTCAAAGTTCCGTTTGGAAGTTTGAGGCAGATTTTCCTCTCCCTGCATGCCGATTTTCGCTGCGTTTTTCACCCGCGGCCATTGGGCTCTGCGGGCATAAAACGCCGCAAAATACGCTTTCTCTGCCTGCCATTGAAGTAAATGGGAGGTCAGAGGCGGAAACGCCCGAAGATAGGGCATGTCGCTTCTTCCCATTGAAATCGACGGGAGGCATTTTCGGGCCGTTTTTGACGAGCTTTTTGGCGCGGTTTCTTCTTTCTGACTGATTGAAATGGGGTTATGGAGGCGGAAACCGCCTCAAGATAGGTCATGTCACTTCTTTTTACCGCAACGCGCTTTTTTTACTCGCAGAGGCAATGGGAGGCATTTTCGGGCTGTTTTTGACGAGTTTTGCGGAGCGGTTTCCGCGCGAAAAAACTCGTCAAAAAACTCTGTGTGAACAGGGCCTAAGGGCTCGTTTACACGAGCGTGATATAGGTCCGTGCAACGCGCGTGATTTTCACGCGTGTCGTATGGACCTATGTTAGTCTATGGGGCAGTGCAGACTGTCAGTGATTTTTGCGCAGCGTGAGTCCGCTGCGAAAAACTCACAACATGTCCTATGTTTGTGCGTTGTTCGCGCATCACACACCCATTGAAGTCAATGGGTGCGTGAAAATCACGCATGACACACGGAATCACTTCCGTGTGACGCGCGTGATTCGCGCAACAGCTGTCAAACTATGAATGTAAACAGAAAAGCACCACGTGCTTTTCTGTTTACAAACATCCAAACGGAGTGTCATAATGATGGCGGCTGCGAGAAAATCACGCAGCCGCGCATCACACGGGGATAACACACGGAGCTGTTAAGTGCCTTTTGCACACGCAAAATGCCACATTTTTTGCGTGCACAAAACGCACACGCTCGTGTAAATCCGGCCTAATAGTAGCGGTGGGATCCACAGCTACTGGCATGACTACTCGTCTGCTAGTTATGCCCTTTAGGGTATGTTCACACGGCTTATTTACGGATGTAATTCGGGCGTTTTCCGCCTCGATTTACATCCGAAAATGACGCTCGATAGCGTCGGCAAACTTCTGCCTATTGAAAGCAATGGGTTTTACGTTGGTCTGTTCCCACGAGGCGTAAATTGACGCGTCACTGTCAAAAGACGGCGTGTAAATAGACGCCTGCATCAAAGAAGTGCCTGTCACTTCTTCAGACGTAAATGGAGCTGTTTTCCATTGACTCCATGGAAAAACAGCTCCATTTACGTCCGTAATGGACGCAGTGAAAAGTGCCTCAACATGCCATTACGGCTGAAATTACGGAGCTGTTTTCTCCTGAAAACAGCCCCGTAATTTCAGCCGTAACAGACGCTGCCGTGTGAACATACCCTAAGAACACCAATGTTTCTAACCAAAGAACTCAATGAGCATCAGATGTGAAAAGTTACTCTAATCCAGAGGTGTTCAACTTTTCCAACTCCCACAAGAACACAATTTATTTCATGTAAAAATGGGCAACACATTACATTAATTTTGTGGGGACTGATTTTCTACACATTTATAAGCAAACTTTGTTGTTTCCAACAGTTTCTTTACAATTTGGCTGTATTTTATGAAGCCACTAGAGGTCTCTTCAAACCTTTCTATTGTTCAAAATTTCATGACCAGATTTTAGTTCGCAGTGTAATTTATATATATGAATTCTTAATTATTTTTGTTATAATATTCTGCATTCGACCGACCACAAATAAACTGAAATAATTATTTGCCCTTCTTATGCTTAGTTTCTTATCTGGCGAGATTCAAGAGCCTGTCACGCTACTTGACTGCTTCTAACTTCAGGCGTACTATTTTAGGATCTCTTTAATTTATGGGTCTTGAGCATATTTTGAATATGATTGAAAAATAATAACCTGGAAAATTTGCATCTGTAATGAGTAGAAACCATATGGTGCAAATTAATGTCTCAAATTTGAGTTATTCAGTTTTAATTTTTTTTGGAGACTTAATATTACTTCAATAAACTCATTAGATTTTATGGGTTGGAGATATCATATCCAAGTATGATTTGACTGATTGTCATATTTATAGTTGCCCAAAAAGAAACTCAGCTAGATGGTGCAAAGGCGGTGTGGTAAAAGATCAGTCATTTTACTTTCTGGTCACTGGTTAATACAGAATTGCCTGAAAACATTTCTTAAACTTTTTATCAGTAGATGTAGCAATATGGATCTCAATATCACAGTTGTATAGATTAAGCAATAAACTTTAGATAAATGATGCCCCAACCCACTGATTTCGACAGGAATTGCTGACAAACTGATGTGTATGGGGCAACTGGACTGACGACTGCCTTTGGGAGGAAAGAATGATTTAGCATGTTGGATTTCAACTTCCTAAACCTTGAATCTGAAAAAAATATTTGTTGTCAGTTCTGACTTATGCCATATCCTCAGGGCCATATAGCGTTGATGCTGCCCTAGGCACTTTTAGTGCTTAAGACCCCTATAACTCCTAAAGTTACAGAAAAAGCATAGCGTAGGTAAGTTTAATAATTGCTTTGCTTTTATATGTGTTACTAATTTTTCTTTTTTGTGCTTGTGTTTTTTTTAGAGGTTTGCTTGTGGGACTACTTTGGATTCCAGGACTACTTCGATGACGGCGTTTTTTTTATTTTAATAAAATATTATTTCTACGTCCCTGTGTTTTTTTTTAAAACCTTTATTACTACCGCCCCTTAGTAATGGCTGCTGTCTGACAGCGGGACCCCACATAATATTTTATTAATCAAAGTAGTTCTCGAATTCGACGTAGTCCAACAACCGAACCTGTAAACACAAACATAAATAAAGCCAATAGTAACACATAAAAAAGCAGAACAATTATTATATTTACCTTTCCTGGATCCAGCGCTGGTGTCGCAATGTCAGCGAGCTGGGCCCTGTATCTAAGCCTATCATATGTGACAAAGTTAGGGTTAACTAAACAGTAAAAGCTCTAAGCTGTCATTGGTTAGTTTACATCAGTAGGACAAAAATAGGTTTTAAAAGTAGAACAATGAACTGAGGTAACCAGGCACCACATGATGTAAATTAACCAATGACAGTTTAGAGCTGTCACTTCTTAGTTTACAAAAAGCTTGTAAAGGACGCAGGATCACCCGAGATGTGCCAGATCTTTGTTGAATCTCGGGTGCGTGCATCACTGAAAATATCTAGTGTGTGGACTCCTTCAGGTACAAACGAGTCCCTGCGCTAGGAGTTATTAGCGGTCATTGACCTACTTTCAAATGTAGGTGAATGATCCGCTAGTAACCAGGTTAGGCCCCATTCACATCACATTATTGCCCTATGTTTATAATGTAGGTCGGGAAAGCTCCCGATGTACAGGATAAACGTTTCTATAGGGCTGTATTACTCGACATTGACTAAAAGAGTGTCCTTTTGCTCTCCGTCGGGCTGGAATCCGTCGGCATACTTTTTTTGTTTTGAAGGATGTAATAGCGTGGAAGACTACACTATCCCATACTGAGGGATCTCACAAAAATCTATACCACACTGTATATGTTTTTTAAGGCCCTGTTCACATCTGTGTTCGGCATTCCATTGTTCTGCTATGTCAGAAGAGCTGAAAAACGAAGTGCCGTCGAAAACGAGAGACTGACTTCTGTCATAGTAGCCTGGGTTTGGGAGTGATAAATGTACTCTAAGAATCCAGCCACACAGTCCAAATCAGGATAACGATGCATCGGAGAGATCACACAGACACGGAAGTTAATCAGTATCACACATGTGGCATTTCCCTGGTGCGTGAGGCCTTGTGTGGTTTATTTATACACAAAAAGCTTGAGTTTGAAAACCAATATAAATAATATATGATTCAGTTCAAACTCACTTATAGAGGCAGCTTAACCAATCACATTAAAGGATACTTCATAGTATAGAAATATATTACTTGCATAAAGAAACTATGGAAGCATATCTAAATATGGCCTCAGGAAATGCTCTTGAGCCCCCTCCAATGGAATTGAAGTTTCAGCTTCATTAATTTTTCACCTGGAATCTTGTTTGGAAAAGATAAGACCCTTAGTCTCATTAAAACATGAAAACCTTATCTTGAGGTCGTAAAAACTTCAATCTATTATATTTCTTCAAAGCAATTATTTACTGAAACTTTCAATAATTACTCTCATATTTCAATGGGTACTGTTGGGTTTCTGTCGGGGTGTTTGTGGTTTTAACAGAAACTATTGCGCAGAATGATGCGCTATTGTTTCCAGTATTTTTGGTGGAGCCTCCAATGCAGATGTGAATTATGTCTTACATGGGAGCCTATGGATGACAGATGCCACTTTATGACATCTGTCACAGGTATATGATAAACAGCATAACTGTCCATATATGGGCGGTATCGTCAGGAGCAGTGCTGGGGTCCCCAGGCAGAGTGCTAATAGAGGCTCTGCTCGGGAACTCCAGTGATGGAAAACTCCTGCCATCACTGTCCATATATGGACAGTGACGTCAGGAGCAGTGAGTTCCCGGGCAGAGCGATAGAAGAGGCTCTGCCACGGGATTCTGGTCAAGGGAGAATTCCTGGCGTCACTGTTCTTATATGGACAGTGATGTCAGGGGCTTCCCCAAAGTTGGAGTCCCCGGGCAGAGCTCTAATAGAGGGCACCAGTGGACAGTATACTTGCCCTCCTCGCTCTTGAGCCAGGTCCTCTTTGGCTCCAGGTGCAGTGCGGGTCCTGGAGCTATTCAGTGCCACAACGTCATGTGCAGCACACATAAGGTTGTGATGCTGTGACGCTGAAAGATGTCAGGACCCGTGCTTTGCCCAAACCCAACTCAAGGGCAAACACTGAATATTTAAAGGGGGGCTTTCCGAAAGCCTACTTTTCAAAGCAAGTTATTTTCATCATGCTCCGTCTATCCTCTGTTTTTTTACACTATGAGTATTGGTCTGCATGTATCCAGCAGCCGAGCCCTTTATATTACGAGTTCTAATAAAAAGAGGGCTAGGCAATAGGTGCTGACCAGTACTTGTGGAGTAAAAATCAGCGTAGATATTGCCACACTCAGTGCCCCTTGTAGATGGTGCCCCACACTGCCCCTGTAGATAGTGCCACACACTGTCTATATAGATAGTGCCACATTGCGCCCAGTATATATTGCCATACACACTGCCCCCTGTAGATAGTGCCATACAATCCCCTTGTAGATAGTGCCCCACATCTCTTGTAGAAAGTGGCACACCCCACCTGTAGTTAGTGCCACACCTCCCCCTGAAGATCGTGCCACCCCCCCTGGTATATATAGTGCCACATACAGCCCCCTCTAGATAGCACCACACACACCCCATGTAGATAGTGCCACACATCCCCCTTGTAGACAGTGTCACGCACACCCCCTGTATATAGTGCCACACCGCCCCCGTAGATAGTGCCACACTGCCCCCCATAGATAGTGCCACACACATCCCTTTATACATAGTTCCACACTCCCCCATTGTAGATAGTTCCATACTCCCCTTTATAGATAGTGCCACACACTCCCCTCTTTGTAGATAGTGCCACACACAACCCCCTGTAGATAGTGCTATACAGCCCCCTGTAGTTAGTGCTACACACAGCCCCATTGTAGATAGTGCCACACAGTCCCCCTTGTAGATCCTTTCCCAGCATCTTATAGGCTGCTGGCCTAACAGGGCCTGTAGCCTAATGAATGGAACATCTAGTGAATGGAGTCATAGTATTTAATTCTATTTGCATCCTGAGGATGCAGATACAATTGAATGTGGCAGTCGCTTGGGGGAACCGGGCCAATGCCTGGTGCTAGTGATGCCACTAGTATGTAAGGGCCTTCCGGCAATGGTCACAGGTGGGTTTCTGGGCACCTGGAAACTCCCCTGCGTGCACCCCTGACTGTTACTTTAGTAACAGGTGCCCGAGTAGTTTGTTACATAGGTCCCAGTTACTATAGTAACAGTAGATAGAGCGGGTGTAGGGACTGTGGACCCCCCTGTATATTGGAAACATGATTGGTTGATTGATTACTTAGACTCCATGTTGTATTCAGGTGGCTATATATGTTCAAATGTCACTGTTATATAATGCCGCTGTGACTGAATTATTGTTTAGTTATATATGTTCAAATGTCAATGTTATATAATGCTACTGTTGCTGAATTATTGTATATCTTTTATAGAATTTTGTTTCGAACAAGTTGAGCGTTGTCTGGGCGTAGAGCCAGCATTGTTCTGGACTAGTTTTGTGATTTTGATTCTCTCAAGGTCCACTCCAGGTTATTAGGGTGGATCAAATAAACAACACGTATGCTGATTTAAAGTACGCATGCACTGGCTATTGCAATGTTGCATAATGTGCCAAAGGTATAAACTGGGGACTTTCTCAATGCTGATTAAGGAGCTCTTGTACCTGCAATTCTGAGGGATGCATCTATGCAGTGAGGAATTTCCTGCTTGAGTTCCCTGATGAGTACTGAGAGGGTTAGCCGGTTGATGACCTGTCAGATGATGCGTAATTCAGTGGTGATGTAAGTAACCTTTATCCTTTGTATATTTTTTACAAAAGTAGGACATTATTTTACCAAAGAATATTATTACTCGATATTGAATTTAATAAACTACAATTATTTTATTATAAGTGTGAGTCTCTCTTTAAACGGTATACGAACCCAACTTCTGTAGTAGTTGGCAAAACACCATGGCTGCAGGACCCAGTCGCAATTGCGACCGCTGAGAACCCCATAGCTATGCCACTGGTGCCAGGAAACTCCATATATGAGCACTAGCTGATGGGGCTCCCCCGCGTGTGACCTGACTGATGGTTGCATTTTTTTATTTGGGGAAAAAACTTCTCCTGCAGTCTCCTGCAGTCATTGCACCCCAATGACTAGTGGTAAATACGGACCTGCATATCCCCATTAAAATTAATATGTATGCTTGCCTGATCTGTAAGTTTATTTTTAAATACTGTATTTTCCATGAAAAAAAAATATGCTATAGCACCTTTTGTTGAACACTTTTTTTTGTGAAGTTACTCTGTTATTCCTACTGGAAATTTATGAATAAATTAAGAACTGGGTGTTACTATTTCCCTTGTGAAAGGGGCATGTTCCTACACTATCTGGCACTGTCAGCATTGATTGGACAATGTCAGTCTGTGTAGAGACAAACCCCTAACTGGTAATATCCAGATGTCAATTAATTTATACATTTCTAGGAGGAATAACAAATGAGTGGCACAACACAGTTCTAGGAAAAGATGCTCCAAAATTATTATTTTATGGGGAATTCAAGTATTTACTAAAACAGACATATCAGGAGAGATGACAGTTCCTCTTTAAGGGGGAGTCAAAGGGGATAACTGTTTGCTGATAGCTATCTTATTTGTATAACTAGCTTTTCCCATAGCAGCTCAGGGTTCCCCCAAGGTGATGGCAGAAAAATAGGGCTTGATACTGGAACCATTTTTGCAGCTAGAAGAGGCCCTGAGGCAAATACCCCTATTACACATGCTATAACCTAGAGTTGTGTGTAATAAAACTGAATTCAGAAGTAAATCTAGCCCTACACAAAATATTATTGCACACATCTCCAATAAGGCTAACATATTAGAAATTCATTTGAATGCATAGTAATAAAAGACAATTCTTATTAATGCAAATGATCATCAATAGTGGGCAGTGCGTGGCCTAGATTACAATTGATAGCTTTATATTCACCCCTTCCCGACCACCCCACGTAAATGAACAGGCTGCAGCGCTGGTCCTTGTGCCTGCAGCCCGTTAATTTACGTGTTCTCCTAATGGAGCGCATTGTGATGCTCCTATGCCCGGCATCTCTCTGTACTGGCTGCTACTAGCAACTTTAGTACAGAGAGAAGACATCGGATCAAATCGGTGTTCCCCGCCGATTAACCCCTTAAATGCGGAGGTCAATAGCGGTTAAATAGCCCTTAAATTGCGATTACAACTCCATCGCCCCCCTAGCGACGCGATTGTGGGGTGCCGATGGTTACTATGGCAACCAGAGTCCTGACAATGGCCTCCGGGTCTGGCATCTATGGAAGGCGATTAGGCGATTAGACCTAATACGCTACCTATTAGTGTGAAACTGACAGGTATAAGACCCTGCAATACATAAGTATTGCAGGGTATAATACCAAAGATCGGCCGGTTGGACCTTCAAGTCCCTAGTGTGACTAAAAAAAAAGTAAAAAAAGTTAAAGTTTCAAGTAATAAAATTAAAAATCGCCTCTTTTCCTTTATCAAGTCCTTTATTAATAGAAAAAAAAAAGAAATAAACAATACATAATTGGTATCGTCGCATCCGTAACGGCCGGAACTATAAAAATATTATATTATTTATCCCGCTCAGTGAATGCTGTAAAAAATACAAAAACAAACACCAGAATCTGCGTTTTTTTTTGTCACTTCGACTCCCAAAAAATTGAATAAAAAGGGATCAAAAAGTCGCATGTAACCAAAAATTATACCAATAAACTAAAAAAATTTCCGCAAAAAACAAACTTTCACGCAGCTTTCGTGATGGAAAAATAACAATTCTATGGCTCTTAGAATAGGGCAATACAATTTAAAAAAAAGTGATTTTAATAAATTAAATATCTCAATTATAGTGCACAGTGAATGTCGTAAAAAATAAAATAATAAAAAAGGCGTAAAAAACAATAGCAGAATTGATGTTTTTTTGGTCACCATGCCTCTCAAAAAAAAAACGGAATAAAAAGTGATCAAAAAACTTGCATTTACCACAAAATGGTACCGATTAAAAACTTCAGATTGTCCCGCAAAAAATAAGTCCTTACACCGATCCGTCGCAAAAAAAAAAAGGTATGGCTCTCAGAATATGGCGACACAAAATGTGCAGTGTGTTACAAAAGGGGGATAAAATTGGGCACTATTTATCAGTGCGACACTGGCCACACATCTATGAATTATTTATTTACCCCATTATTATACCACCTTATTATGTCCTGATGTAATCCCCACACATCTTACATATGCCCCCACATTATAAGGTGTGACAGGACCAGGGGAAAAGTGTACGTTTCACCTAGGTTCCTGTCTTATACGTTTTAAATAGCAGACAGCGAGTTTTTGTAGCAAGGAAACTGTGTGTTTCCTTGCTCAAGGACTTTGTAAAACCAGTGAAAAGGGCCTGACTGTTGGAATAGGGAGTGTTGGGTGAGTTCTTTTTCCATTTAGTCACTCCGGGTGTTTCGGATGATTGTGCCTAATCCCCTGCAAAAGCTGAGGTGTGCTTTAAAAAGGTAGAGAGTTCACAAGCTGATCTCTCTCTCTGCTCCTGGGACAAAACTGCTGTGAGTGAGGGTAGGTTCACACACAAACTCAAAAAACCTCTGAAAATAGCTCCTGATTTTCAGACTTTTTTAAGCCACCCGCGATTTTTGCTGCGTTTATCGCTGCTGTTTTCTTTAGTCAATGAAAATCGGCTCCAAAAAGTCCCAAGAAGGGACTTGCACTTCTTTTCCGTGGTCGTTTTTTTACGCGGCCATTTTTCAAAATGGCCGCGTAAAAAAACAGCCCATCGGAAGAGAACGCCGTTTTTACCATTGAAATCAATGGGGAGATGTTTGGAGGAGTTCTGCTTCTGATTTTTCGCCCATTTTTCAGGCGTTTACGGCCCAAAAAACGGCCGAAAATAGGTCGTGTGAACATACCCTGAAGCAACTGGTGTGTTTTGTTAGAGACTCTGAGCACTAGGATCAGTTCTCTTGAGTTAGTACCTTTTATGTGTAGTTAATGGACAGATGGCCTAGGATTTTCTTTTGTGCCTGTGTATGTTGTTTTAACTGCCTGAAGAACAAATAGAACTGGGGGAACCCCACATCATTCTTTCTAATTATTATTATTATTTTTTTTTTTTAAATGACCTGCGTTCCCCCCCATTTTTCATGACCAGCCAGATACAACATAGCAGCAGCAGCAGGCTAGCATTACCAGGGTGGGAAGGGCCACTGTGTTTGGCCTTTCCCAGCCCAATAATACCAGCGTCCAGCCGCCCCACTGCCCGACCATCACTACAGATGGTCGGGTACTGGATCGTACCCGGCTCTTCCCAGCACCCCTGGTGGCGGTAGGTAATAATGGTAGGGGTAATAATGGGGGTTAGTGTTAGCCTCTGCACCGGCTAACACTAAGCCCGCCTTAGTAATGGGCGCTGTCAATCAGTCAGCAGCTATTAATAACGCAGTAGTACTAAAGTTTAAAAAAAATTAGGACATAGAAAAAACAGGTTAATTGAAATAAAAAACCCACACACAAGCCTCGTTTATTGAGAATAAAAAAAAGCTGTCATCGAATTAGTCCTTGAATCCAACGTAGTCCAATGACCGAACCTTTAAAAAAACACAAACACAAAAAAAAAAACAATAGTAAGGGCCTGTTCACATCACCGCTGCCCTTCCGTCGGAGGTTTCCAAAGGGTAACCCTTCAACGGAAAGGCAAACTGAAACTTCAGCCCCGTTTCCCTCACCATTGATCTCCATGGTGACAGAAACGTTGCTAAAGGTTTCCGTTTGTCACCGTTGTGACAGGGTTCCGTTGTTTTGATAGCGTCAATAGTGCAGGCTAACAAAGGCCCCCAGGTCTGCCATCTTTGTACTCCTTTGAAGCCCTGCGGGAAAAAAAAGTATTAAAAGTTCAAAAAAAATCCTTTTCACATTTTTTCCCTAAGTCAATATTAAAAAACAATGAAAGTTAACATATATGGTATCGCCGCATCCGTAAAAGTCAGAACTATCACTATATAGCATTGATTAACCCGCTTGGTGAATGCCATAAAGAGAAATATATATAAAACACGCAAATTGCTGTTTTTTGGTCACCTTACCTCTCAAAAAAATGGAATAAAAAGTGAACAAAAAGTTGCATGTACCCAAAAATGATATCAGTGAAAACAGCTCGCCCTGCAAAATTTAAGCCCTAACACCGGTCAATTGATGGAAAATTGTAAAAGTTATGGCTCTCGGAACATAGCGACACAAAAGATTTTTTTTATTTAGCAAATAGTTTTATTTTTTTAAAAGTGGAAAAAACATAAAACAAAACATATAAATCTGGTATCGCCGTAATTGTCTTAACCTGTAGAATAAGGTAAATATGTAGTTTTTACTTCCTGATGGACGCCGTAAAAACAAACCCCCCCCCCCCAAAACATGGTGTAATTGCTGTTTTTTGCCTATTTCCCCCACAAATAATTTTTTTTCAGCTTCCCAGCACATTATGCGGTACAATAAATGGTGCAATGAAAAACTACAACTTGTTCCACAAAAAACAGCCCTCAAATGGCTATATCGACGGAAAAAGAAAAAAAATTATAGCTTTTGGAATGTGGGGAGGAATAAACAAAAGTGAAAATCCGAAAAATGGATGAGGAGGGAAGGGGTTAATAAGCAGGGTGGAATAAGCCGTTCCCAGCTACATCAATCTTTCAACCTCAGGGTGGACATTGAGGACTGTTGGACATCCCAGATAAACATAAGTGCTGTAAAATTTCTTGGTAGATGGCTGTGTTGACTCTGGACTTGATATAACTGGTACCGCCACCCTCTATGATATTCATAATCCCTAATAGCGTATATGAAAAGGAATTGTCTCTGTGAGACAACCCTTTTAAATTTCAACTGCTCCACCTGGGAGTACTGTAGCTTTTTAAAGCTACACAACTGATGTAATTTATGCTTGAAGAAAGAATGTGTATTTAATTGGAAATAGACTTATTTAGTTTTCATATTGTCCAATAATTTTTCAGCTTTATGTAACTTTAAGCTTAAAACTCTGCATTCCAGTTGAATGCTCTTGATATCTCGCGATTTTCATTGTTTTGTGATTTTTACAGAAGATAATCAGCGCTGTAATTAAACTCGCTGTAATTATAATTTACACAGCTGCTAGTGTAAGCCATTTGATTTTATCAACATAGAACTTGATGGCTGAATTGTTAAATTAATTTAATGCAAAATGAAGGGGTGCTACAAATGGGTGTGTTGAATAAGCCAATTATCAAGTTCTGTGGCACAGCTGTGTACGCCTGGCAAAGTCTGCCCAACTACAATAAGCTTTTAATCTTTTTTAACAAGACCTTTTAAACATTTCCACTATGAAAGCTCTCCAGAAGAATGTAGAGAGGTAAGATAACTTAATACATATGATGACAAAAGTGAACAAAGGACCGGAGCAGAAAAATGAAACCACTACCAATGTGAATCCACAGAAACACAATAGGCAGCTGATCTGCCTGGCATATGATAACTCTCTGCTGAATGGGCTTGCAAGAAGAACAAGAAGTATGTTATTTTCATTTGTGCGCTCATGCAGACATTAAACATATTAGTCAGATAGTTTTTCATATGCTTTAGAAAAGGATAATTATGCATTCAAAGGAGAGAAGATCCGTTTCACAATGAGTACTGGCATCAAGAATAAATGTCCAGTATTTTTATTCAAATTATAATAATAAAAAAGACAAACACAAAGAGCTCTAGTGATGTTCAAAAACATAAATCGGAACAAAGCTAGAAAACAGAAGTTCATTTCCCATTTTTCTCTTCAGTTAGAGGCGTGATGAGAGTGAACATTAAAGTGATTTAGCTTGGAGGTTATTTAAAATGAATTGCAATGCCATTTTCCCAAAGGTACACCCTGTCAGCTGGCTATAAACTATGGACAACTTACAGTCCTGGCCAAAAATGACACAAATTTTGGTTTTCACAAAGTTTTCTGCTCCAGTTTTTATAGTGCCAATTTGCATTAACTCTAGATTGTTATCAGATGTTTTGAGATGGATTGCAATTAATAGCAAAGTCATTCCTTGCCATTAAAATTAACTTAATCACAAAAACCCCATTTCCACTGTGTAACGTCCAATGGGGATGTGGACCCACTGGGCTACTCCGCCGTAACGGAGTAGCTGCTTGCCAGACAGGTATAAAACAGTCACTGGTATATGATACCTTGGTGACAGCTGGATACAGTCAGATTGCAAGTAGTGGCAGCAGGCTGGTGCCAGATTACTGGAAGCAGGCTGGTGCCAGATTACTGTGAGTAGGCTGGTGCCGGATAGCTGTAAACAGACTTGTGCTGGATTACTGAAAGCAGGACAGGTCACGGACACTGGACTCAGGATACATTACTGGACACGGATACAGGACTGGTCATGGTCACTGGACTCAGGATACAGAACTGGACACAGATACAGGACTGGTCACGGACACTGGGCTCAGGATAGTTACGGACACAGGTTTCAGGAAACAGGATACGGAACCTTTGCAGACAAACACTGGGTTAGTAACATCATTGCTCAGGCACTGGGGAAGTTGGCAGAGTTCCTTAAGTCCAAGGTCTGCAGGGTTAGGCTGGGGCAATATTTCTGTTGCGCGCACAGGCCCATTAAAAACTGGGATGAGCGCGCATGCGCACCAAACAGGCACAGGCTGGGGGAGGAGGACAGAGCAGAGCGTGCCTACTTCCCTGGGAAGGGAGACGCCGGTGATGAGGATGCACAAGCTGATGGCCATGGCCACTAGAGTGGGTGAGGCATGTGGCAATAGGCGCTGCAGTACCCCCCTTACAGCCCCTAGATTTAGATCCAGAATGTAAGAGGAATTTTTTCATAAGAGCGGGAGCATAAATGTTCTTTTTAGGTTCCGAGGATCTCTTCTCAGCACCAAAACCTCTCCTTCCTCAAACCTTCTTGAAATCCAGAATCTCTTTAACTTCAAAGATATCAGCCGAACCCCTAGAAGCAGTAGTAGAATCAGATGGCTTGCTGTAACAGTTGAGGACGACAGGTTTCAGGAGGGACACATGAAAGGAATTGGGAATTTTGAGATGAGTCAAACGTAGCTTGTACGACACATGATTGATCTGTTGCAAGACTTCAAAGGGATCGAGGTAGCTAGGAGCATATTTGTAAGACGGAATCTTTAATTGAATATTCTTAGAAGATAGTCAGACCTTAAAACCGGGAAGGAACTGGGGAGGCAGTCTTCTTTTCCTATCAGCATACTTCTTAATGCGACCAACTGCCTGTAAGATCACAGACTTGGTTTGTTGCCAGATCTGGAGAAAATTTCCGTAAGAAACATTAGCTACAGGAACTTGAGATGAGGCAAGCACCGGAAGAGGGACACGAGGTTGTTGGCAGTTGACAATAAAAAATGGAGAGGTAGTAGTAGATTAACTCGTGTGATTATTATATGAGAATTCAGTCCATGGAAGGAGATCTACCCAGTTGTCGTGTTGCGCAGATATAAAATGACGAAAGGTCATTTTAAAGCACTTGGTTAATTCGTTCAACTTGGCCATTGGATTACAGATGGTACGCAGATGAAAAGTCCAATTTCACGTCTAGAAGTTTAAAGGGAATGTGTTGCCAGAAAAACATGTTTTTTTTTAAAAAATTAAACATTTAGTGTGTGGGTGATTAAACATGGTTCAATTTTTTTTTATTTTTTTCACGAGTCAGGAAATAGTCAGGAAATATTATAAATTAATTCTAATTTATAATACTACCCATTTTTGGTCACTAGATGGAGCTAGTTCCCAAAATTGCAGCATTGCAACATTGGGTTAAAAGCCCTCGCTCTAATGAGCTCTCAGCATCCCCCCCTCCTTTATCCTGGCTAGTGCCGGGATAAACGAGGGGTTTGAAAGGTTTAACCTCCTACACTGTGTGTCGCCATTTTTTGAGGTAACCCACAGTGTAGTAGGTTTACATACAGTAGTAAACACACACAAACACTAACATACATTGAAATCTCTTACCTGCTCCTGCCGCCGCGGCTCCCTCCGGCCCGTCCGCTCCCTTTGCTGCCGCTGTTCCATGTGCACAAGTCCGGAAGCCGCGACCGGAAGTAGTAATATTACTGTCCGGCCGCGACTTCCGGTCCACAGGAAAATGGCGCCGGACGGCGCCAATTTCGAATAGGACTGTGTGGGAGCGGCGCATGCGCAGTTCCCACACAGACGCCGTACACGGCAGTCAATGGGACGGGAGCCGTTCGCAGTCCCTATGGGACTGTGGCTGCCGTACTCCATGTCTGTGTGTGTCGTTAATCGACACACACAGAAATGGAACAAAAAATGGCAGCCCCCATAGGGAAGAAAAAAGTGTAAAAATAAGAAACAGTAAAACACAAACACACAAATGAAAATAAACGTTTTTATTAAAGCACTAACATCTTTAACATATAAAAAAATTATTTGTGATGACACTGTTCCTTTAAGCCGTGCTCTCCAGAATTTGGATGTGAATTGGAGCCCCCGATCAGACACAATATGCAGAGGCAATCCATGCAGCTGAAAGACATGCTGAACAAATAGAAGTGCCAGTGGAGGAGCTGAGGCCTGGACAGAGGAACAAAATGTGCCACTTTGGAGAAACGGGCAATAATAACATAAATAGTGGTGCAACCATCAGAGCAGTGGCATAACTACCTCCGTAGCAGCCATAGTGGCATAAGGGGGCCCGTACCATCAGCCGGCATGGTCCACCATGCGCGCTGGCAGCCGCTATGGTGTGGTGGGGCCACTATCTATAAGGGGGAGGTGGGGGTGCTATCTATAAGGGGAGCTGTATGGCACTCTCTACAAGGGCGGTGGGGGCGCTATCTACAAGGGAAAGGTGGGGCCACTATCTGCAGTGGGCTCTATGGCACTATCTACAATGGGGAGGTGGGGGGGTACTATCTACAAGGGCAGTTGGGGCACTATCTACAAGGGAGAGATGGGGCCATTATTTACAGGGGGGCTCTATGGCATTATCTACAAGGGGGAGGTGAGGGTGCTATCTACAAGGGGGGCTGTATGGCATTATTTACAATGGGGAGGTGAGATCACTAACTACAGGGGGGGCTGCATGGCACCAGGGCCGGCCTTAGGGGTGAATCTAGCAAAGAAAAGTGAACACTTGGCTTGACGTGGGTTAAGACGTTGTACCAACTATAAGTAGGTGAGTTTCTTGTGATCAATGTAGATGACTACTAGATGTGCAGAACCTTCTAACAAATGCCTTCACTCCTCGAGGACCAATTTGATGGCAAAAGCTCACTGTCTTCTATGGAGTGGTTCCTTTCTGCTGCAGAGAAGAGTTTAGAGAAGAAGCTACATGGAACAGCTTTTCCTTTAGAGTTTCTCTGAAAGAGAAGTTCTCCAGCACCAATGGGAGAGGCATCAACCTTCAATGAGAACTGCTGGGAAACATCTGGATGATAAAGAACGGAGGCAGAAGTAAAGGACCTTTTCAGCTTAATGAATGTGGATTCTGCTCCAGGTGTCCAACTTTTTGCGTATGCCCCCTTTTTGGTGAGGGTAGAGATAGGAAGAGTCATTGATGAGAAATTAGGGATAAACTGACGATAGAAATTAGCAAATCCTAGGGACCTCTGTATAGCACGGAGAACTTGGGCATGAGGCCAATCTAGGACCGACTTTAGTTTTTCTGGATCCATCTGGAGTCCATGATTGAAAACTATATATACCAGGAAGGTCAGGGATTTCTTTTCAAGCACGCACTTTTCCAATTTGGCATACAGGTTGTTCCCCCTTAACCACGACAGGACTTGGCGAACATGCTTCCGGTGTGTCGTCAGATCAGGTGAGTAAATCAAGGTATCGTCCAGATACACCACCACATAGACATACAATAGATCCCGGAATATGCCGTACACAAATTCTTTTAACACAGCTGGAGTATTACATAATCCGAAGGGATATATTCGTAGTGATCGTCTCTGGTGTTGAATGCGGTTTTCCACTCGTCACCTTTACCGATACAAATCAACTTATAAGCCCCACCTAGATCCAGTTTTGTGGAAATCTTGCCTCCACGTATCCTATCGAAGAACTCGGAGATCAGCGGTAAGGGGTACTTATTTTTGACAGTGATCTTACTCAGTCCACGATAGTCTATGCAAGGCCAGAGGGACCCATCTTTGTTCTCTACAAAGAAAAATCTGGCTCCAGCTAGAGAAGTTGACTTCCTAATAAACCCCCTCTCGAGGTTTTCCTTGACATAGACCGACTTGGCTTGAGTCTCGGACAGAGCGAGAGGATATACCGGTCCACCAGGAGGTGAAGTCCCAGGAAGCAACTCGATTGCACAGTTGTATGGGCGACGCGGAGGCAAGGTCTCAGCCTCCTTCTTGCTGAACACGTCTGTATAGCAGGCATATAGCGGAGGTAAACCAGGGAGTGACTGAGACACTGGAGGTCGAGCAGGATGAATCAAAGGCAGACAGTTATGTTGACAACAGGGACCCCACTGAAGAATTTCTCCAGAATTCAAATCAAGGATGGTGCGTGCTTGCAAAGTCAGGGTAGTCCCAGCAGGACTGGGTTAATAGCCTCAGGTAGAACATAGAAGACAACTTGTTCAGTGAGTAGCACCCCGACTTGTAATCTTAATGGTTCAGTGATAGAGGGAATTGGATCGGGCAATGGATGTCCATTCACCGAAGCCACCACTAGAGGTTTCTTTAGAAGGGTCATGGGTAAATAGAAACGGTCTACTAAGGCCTGTTGTATGAAGTTATCTGCGCTCCAGAATCCAGATAGGTTGAGACAGAATGGGATGCTTTTCCTGTGGAAAGAGAGACTGTAATAGAGACTCTAGGAGAGACCTTTCCAGAGGTTTTTAGTTCACCTAGGGTAGTCTCTCCTATCAACCCTAGGTGCTGGAGTTTCCCAACTTCTGAGGAAACTGTCGCACAAAATTACCCTTTCTCCCACAGTACATACACAGGTTAGCGTTCTGCACTGCCACTCTTAGTCCGATAGTTTGACCTGATTAACCTGCATAGGCTCTTCGAAGGTAATAGTAGAAGGTAGCAGGGGACTTTGAAAGTTAGGCGCCAGTGTAGGAGACTTTTCCTCTTAAGAGCTTTACCGGAACCTCAGGTCTATGTGGGTGGCCAATTGAAACAGGGCATCCAGAGTAGAAGGGAGGTCACGAACTGGCAGCTCACCTTTGATTCTACTGGCTAATCTTTGCCAAAAGGTTGCCACCAGGGCCTCATTATTCCAAGCAATAATGAGAAGCAATTCTGCTGCAAGGGTAGGGAATTGTATGGCATGTTCTCCAACGGTTGAACTTGCTTGATGAAGTGACAGAAGTAAAGCAGCGGCTGAAAAAGTATGGCCAGGTTTCATAAAAGTGTCCATAAAAAGCTGCAGATTAGGAGACTCAGGTCCCCTCCATTCCCAGATAGCATTTGCCCATGCCAAGGCTTTGCCAGACAACAGGGAGACAATGAAGTCTACTTTGGTCTAATCTGACGGAAATAGATGAGCAAGTAATGTGAAATGTATTTTGCAATGATTGAGAAAACCTCGACAGGTCTTTGCTTCTCCAATGTAACGGGGTGGAAGTGGCAAGAAAATTCAGGCTTCGGAGTGGACTGGCGCTACGACTGGCTGAGGAGTGGACGGAGCTAAAGCTTGTGATGCTGCCGGGGTAGGAACATGAGCAATGTCCAGGTGATTGGCTAAGTTGTTAACTACCTGCAAAAGAGTTCCTTAAAGAGGCTCAGCTCAGCATGCGCAAATTTTAACAATGTGGTGTCGGTGTGTAGTGTGATGGCCGTGTCTTCCGTCGCTCGCTCTCTCCTTCTCCTCCTCACAGTGCGAAGCGCATGCGAGGAGGAGGAGGAGGGTGTTTTTTTGCTCCCTGTAGGAGCGGAATCCCCAATTCCCTGCCACAGCTTTGGCAACGCTGTGGCCCGGGATTGGGGATTCCGCTCCAGGAGAAGTCCCTGACTTCACTGTGTCCATATATGGACACAGTGAAGTCAGGGACTTCTGAAGCGGAATCCCTGGCGATGTGGCCGGGATTCCGCTCCAGGAATAGTCTCTACCTTCACTGTATGGACACAATGACGTCAGGAACTTCTGAAGCGGAAACAACGGCGATGTGGCCGGGGATTCCGCTCCAGGACAAGTCCCTGCCTTCACTGTCCATATATGGACACAGTAACGTCAGGGACTTCTGAAGCGGAATCACCGGCGAATTGGCCAGGGATTCCGCTCCAGGAGAAGTACCTCACTTCACTGTCCATATATGGACAAGAATGTGAGGGATTTCTCAGAGAGCCGTCCCCTACAGGAAAGTAGGGGGGTGACTATGTACAAGGGGGCTGTGTGGCACTACCTGCAAGGGGGGCTGTGTGGCATTGCCTACAGGGGGGCTGCATGGCACTACCTACAGGGGGGCTGTGTGGCATTACCAACCGGGGGGGGGGCTGTGTGGCATTACCAACAGGGGGGCTGTGTGGCATTACTTACAGGGGGCTGTGTGGCATTACCTACAGGGGGCTGTGTGACACTACCTACAAGGGGGGCTGTGTGGCATTGCCTACAGGGGGCTGTGTGGCATTACCTACAGGGGGCTGTGTGGCACTACCTACAAGGCAGGCTGTGTGGCATTGCCTACTGGGGGCTGTGTGGCACTACCTACAGGGGGGCTGTGTGGCATTACCTACAGTGGGGCTGTGTGGAATTACTTACAGGGGGGCTGTGTGGCATTACTTACAGGTGGGCTGTGTGGCATTACCTACAGGGGGGTTGTGTGGCACTACCTACAAGGGGGGCAGTGTGGTATTGCTTACAGGGGGGCTGTGTGGCATTACCTACAGGGGGCTGTGTGGCATTGCCTACAGGAGGGCTGTGTGGCACTACCTACAAGGGGGGATGTGTGGCATACCTACAGGGGGGCTATGTTGCATAACTTACAGGGGGGCTGTGAGGCATTACCTACAGGGAGCTGTGTGGCACTACCTACAGGGGGGTTGTGTGGCACTACCTACAAGGGGGGCTGTGTGGTATTGCTTACAGGGGACTGTGTGGCATTACCTACAGGGGGGCTGTGGCAGTATCTATAGAAGGTAGTGTGTGGTATTATCTACAGAGGTCAGTGTGTGGCAGAAAATTGACAAATTGTAAAGGATCTGCCAGACACAGCTTCTGTGTCGACGCCCATGGTTAATCAGTCTGCACCTGCTCCTAAGTCTGATAGAGTGACTCGATCATCTACCACTCGGGCTGGGAGGCTGAGAAGTGGGAGAGCCTATCACAGCCTGGCCAGACGGAGCTAGCTCCCGCCCTCTGTCTATTTATAGCTTAATTTCCTGCTCCTCCTTTGCCTGTGATTCTGCCTGTTTCCTGGCTCTGCTGCTGTTGCTTGTACTATTGTCCTCTGCTTCATATTGAACCTGGCTTTACTGACTACTCTCCTGCTCTGCGTTTGGTACCTCGTACACTCCTGGTTTGACTCGGCTTGTTCACTACTCTTGTTGCTCACGGTGTTTCCGTGGGCAACTGCCCCATTTCCCTTAGCTTCTGTGTACCCTTGTCTGTTTGTCGTGCACATATTGAGCGTAGGGATCGTCGCCCAGTTGTACGCCGTCGCCTAGGACGGGCTGTGCAAGTAGGCAGGGACTGAGTGGTGGGTAGATTAGGGCTCACCTGTCTGTCTCCCTACCCCGTCATTACATAATCACAGGCCCATATACCTTTTCTACCCTGGTCCCTGACACAACTATGGACCCCCTTGAGACCCTGGCTCAGCAAATGCAGGGCCTCTCCCTACAGGTCCAAGCCCTGGCTCAGAGGGACAACCAGCATGTTGCTACCCTGGTAGTGCCCCCCACCTCACCTCTTGAACCCCACCTCAAGTTGCCTGACCGGTTCTCAGGTGACCGGAAGACTTTTTTCTCCTTTCGGGAGAGTTGTGGGCTCTATTTCCGTCTAAGGCCTCACTCCTCAGGTTCTGATAGCCAGCGAGTGGGTATAATTATGTCCTGGCTCCAGGACGGGCCCCAAGAATGGGCCTTGCTCCTGACGCCCCTGAACTTTCCTCTGTTGATCTTTTTTTTTCTGCTCTCGGGCTCATATATGACGAGACTGACAAGACTGCCTTTGCCGAGAGTCAGCTGGTGACCTTACGTCAGGGTAAGAGACCCGTTGAGGAGTACTGTTCTGACTTTAGGAAGTGGTGTGTAGCTTCTCGGTGGAATGACCCTGCCTTGAGGTGCCAGTTTAGATTGGGTCTGTCGAACGCCCTGAAAGACCTGTTAGTTAGCTATCCCTCTTCTGACTCTCTAGATCAGGTTATGGCTTTAGCGGTACGTCTTGACCGACGTCTCAGGGAACGACGACTTGAACGTTTTTGTGCTTTCTCCTCTGGTTCCCCCATGATGGCTCTCGAGGTTCCGTTGCTTCGTTCTTCCACAGAAAACTCAGATGAACCAATGCAACTTGGTGCCTCCGTGTCTCCCCAACAACGTAGAGAGCTCCGCAGGAAGAATGGTCTCTGCTTCTACTGTGGGGATGACAAGCATCAAGTGAACAACTGTCCTAGGCGTAAGAATAAGCAGCCAGAAGAACTTCCGCGCCTAAGTAAGCATCGGGGAGGTCACTTGGGCGCACAGGTATTTCCCATAAATATGAAACCTAATAAGATCTTGCTTCCCTTTCAGGTCTCTTTTGAGGGTAGGTCTGCTACCGGCAGTGCCTTCGTGGATTCAGGGTCTTCTGCTAATATTATGTCTGTGGAATTTGCTATGTCTCTAGCTATGCCTTTGATTGATTTGCCTAAACCTGTCCCAGTAGTGGGTATCGACTCCACTCCACTTTCTAATGTTTTTTTTACGCAGCATACCCCTGTTTTTGAACTCCTTGTTGGCTCCATGCATTTGGAGCAGTGCTCTGTAGTGGTGATGCAGGGATTATCGTCGATTTGATTTTAGGACTTCCCTGGTTGCAGATGTATAATCCCACGTTTAACTGGAATACTGGGGATCTTACCAAATGCGGTAATGAATGCATGACGTCATGTTTTTCTGTTAATTTTATTTCTCTCCCTGAGGAGGTGAACACTCTACCTGAGTTTATTCAGGACTTCGCTGATGTTTTTTTCTAAAAAGGCCTCCGAAGTGTTACCTCCTCATAGAGAATACGATTGCGAAATCGATTTGGTACCAGGAGCTAAGCTCCCTAAGGGTAGGATATTTAATCTCTCTTGTCCCGAATGTGAAGCCATGAGAGAGTATATCCAGGAATGCCTGGTGAAGGGTTACATTTGCCCCTCTACTTCTCCGGTAGGTGCTGGCTTCTTCTTCATAGGGAAGAAGGATGATGGTCTTAGGCTGTGCATCGATTACCGAAACTTGAATAAGGTCACTGTAAGGAACCAGTATCCCCTTCCTTTGATTCCTGATCTCTTCAATCAGGTTCAGGGGGCCCAATGGTTCTCTAAGTTTGATCTACGCGGGGCTTATAACCTTATCTGCATCAGAGAGGGGGATGAGTGGAAGACTGCGTTTAACGCGCCCGAAGGTCATTTTGAATACCTCGTCATGCCCTTTGGGTTGTGTAATGCTCCCACGGTCTTCCAGAATTTCATAAATTAGATTTTAAGAGACTACCTGGGGGTATTTCTTGTAGTGTACCTTGATGACATACTGGTGTTTTCCAAGGACTGGTCCTCCCACATTGAGCATGTCAGGAAGGTGCTCCAAGCACTTCGGGAAAACAAACTGTTTGCTAAAACCGAAAAATGTGTGTTTGTGGTGCAGGAGATACCATTTTTGGGTCAAATCCTCACTCCTCATGAATTCAGCATGGACCCTGCCAAGGTTCAGGCTGTGGCTGAATGGGTCCAACCTGCCTCCCTGAAGGCGTTACAGTGCTTCCTGGGGTTTGCTAATTATTACAGGAGATTTATTGCTAACTTCTCGGTCATGGCTAAGCCTCTTACGGATCTTACTCGCAAAGGTGCTGATCTCCTCAACTAGCCTCCAGAGGCGGTCCAGGCTTTTGAGGTCCTTAAGAAGTGCTTTATCTCGGCCCCAGTGTTGATTCAGCCTAACCAAATGGAGCCATTCATCGTGGGGGTTGATGCCTCCGAGGTGGGAGTGGGTGCTGTCTTGTCCCAGGGTACCAGGTCCCTCACCCTTCTCCGTCCCTGTGCCTACTTCTCCAGGAAGTTCTCGCCCACAGAGAGTAACTATGACATTGGCAACTGCGAACTCTTAGCCATTAAATGGGCATTTGAAGAGTGGCGCCACTTCTTGGAGGGGGCTAGGCACCAGGTAACGGTCCTTACCGACCACAAGAATCTGGTTTTCCTAGAATCTGCCTGGAGGCTAAACCCGAGACAAGATCGATGGCCGTTCTTTTTTACTAGATTCAACTTTTTGGTCACCTATAGGGCTGGGTCTAAAAATGTTAAAGCTGATGCACTGTCGCGTAGTTTCATGGCCAGCCCACCTTCAGAGGAAGATCCTGCTTGTGTTTTGCCCCCAGGTATAATCATTTCCTCTGTTGATTCTGACTTAGTCTCCGAAATTGCGGCTGATCAAGGTTCAGCTCCCGGGAACCTTCCTGAGAACAAGCTGTTTGTTCCCCTGCAATTCCGGCTAAGGGTACTCAGGGAAAATCATGACTCTGCACTATCTGGTCATCCAGGCATCCTGGGTACCAAGCACCTTATTGGCAGAAACTATTGGTGGCCTGGGTTGCCTAAAGATGCTAAGGCCTACGTCGCCGCTTGTGAAATTTGTGCTAGGTCCAAGACTCCCAGGTCCCGACCAGCGGGCTTACTATGTTCTTTGCCCATTCCCCAGAGACCTTGGACCTATATCTCCATGGATTTTATCACCGATCTGCCTCCATCTCAAGGCAAGTCGGTGGTGTGGGTTGTAGTAGACC